>NC_142750.1:3042500-3065000 GCF_051943395.1 Hippocampus bargibanti | reverse complement strand
GGGGGGGGGACAGGCAGAAAGACACTCAAAGCATCACGGGAAAGACAATTTGGGAGGTCGGGGGGGGGGGGCTGACACACCACAAAAGTTGACAGCAAAAATGGGTGGAGGGGTTGTTATTGGAAGGTTTAGTAAAGACTGACAAGAAGCTCTTGTGTCCAAATATCCCAAACGTCAATTGGCGGCAACATCTGGATTACGGAAAAAAAAAAAAAAAAAAAAAAAAAAAACTCATTTACTGCCATTCACAAATTTATTCGGGAATTGAAAATATGACGCCATTCCTGAATTTGTTCGGGATTTTTTTTTTTTCATGCTTGGGTGCTGATAAAGTGCTGGTCACACCTCCGTGGGGGAAAACATTTCCCTTTTGTCCATGTTAGCGTTTTTTTCCAGCTTCAGCTGATGTTAACGCACTACTTTATTGTATTTTTGTACGGTTGCCCTAATTTCAAGCTCATATAACTCCCAACCCATATAATTTAGGAATTAACTTTTTTTTCTGATGAACAAAAAGAGCCTAAGGATTCCAACGCTCTATTGAATGTTTACGTAGTCCTAAAACTCCACATTAGATTTTCAATTTCCAGCAGTTAAGTGGCCCAAAAATAGTTTTTTTTTTACCCACCCACCCTTCATTGCTTCGAAGTAACGGTGGTGCGTGTGTGAAAAGTTTCCTTTCTTCACTTCTTTTTATTTATCGGGCTATCAAGCTAGCAACCAAGCTGGCTTTTATGACTGTTTTCAATTGTGTCAAGCACTTTGTGGTTTTACAGATGAAAAATGCTGTATAAATAAAGTTTACTTACTATCTAGCTGGCTATCTAGCTAGCTATCTGGTTATCTATCTAGCTATCTCGCTAGCTATCTAAACCCATACAATTTAGGAATTAACTCTTTTTCTGATGAAAGAAGAGATTCTAAGATTTCTAACGCTGCATGAATGTTAATGTCATCCTAAAACACAATTTTCTTGGAATTGGAATTCAAGTGACAATGACAAAAACCCTGGCAACTGGAGCGGACACATTTTTGCACATCGTCTGGCAGTGAATGAGTTAAATTAAAGTATAAAGCTCCCATGATGGATGTGGAGCGAGGAAAAAAAAAATATTTAAAGGCCAATTTTTTTTTCTTTCCAAACTGAGGCCAAACGAGAGGGATATTGGACAAAAGGGACGGTGCAAGTTGGACAGAACGACTAAAGACAAACGAGACAGATGAAGCCGACACAAGGACCACAAAGCGCTTCGCTTTCCGTACTAAGTCAAATCCAAACCTTTAATAAAGCCTTTTTTGTAGGTACCAAGCTGCAATACAACTTTATGAAAACAAATCTGACAAATTCACACAATATTTCAATGTACAAAATCTACAAAAAATGCTTTTCAATCCAGGCATTAAAAAAAAAAAAAATTAAAAAAACGCCATAGAAATGTGTAAACTCTTTAAAAAAGAAACACACACAAAAAAAAAGGCAACTTTGTAGAAAAAAAAAACCAGCAGCAAGAGAAGAGGTAGCGACGGTCAAGCTAAAGCACAGTCTGCAAAAATAAAAAAGAAAACGACGCCTTTGCAAAGGGCTAACGTACAAGCTGCGACGGGGGGACTTAACGGACAAGCTATCGTTTGAGACCGGTGAGGGTGAGGGGGGGTAACCAGGGAGTGGAGAGGGAGGAGGGATGGGGTCAGTAACCTTGATCAAACGAGTCGTCGGAGGAGCTGAGGTCGGCTTCCTGGAGCAGCAGGGATAAGTGCTTGTGTTTCTTCTTTTTTTTCTTCTTCTTCTTCTTTTGCGATTTAGCAGCGGACAGCGCGGCGGATGGCGGCGGAGGCGGCGATGCAGCGGCGGCGTGCCTCTTCCGGGCCGGGTGGCGCATTCCTGAGAGAGAGGGCCAGCTGCCTTTTGCTGAACTGTGACCCTCGGAGTCAGAGTCTGGTACAAGGACAGGAGTGGTCAGCGGGTTGTGAGGTGTACCGGGTGGAGAAATGAGACTTAACCCAAATTCAAAATGGAGAACACGAGGCTTGATTTAAAACTCGGCCATTATTAACTCATTCACTGCCATACATGAATTTATTCGGGAATTGAAATTATGACATGGAGCGGCATTCCTGATTTTTTTTTTTAAGGGGGTGCTGATATAGCGCTGGTCAGACCTCTGGCAATATCTTTCCCTTTCACAAGGGGGGGGAGGGCAGCATTAGCTGGATATCTATTTGCTATCCATTTGCTATCTATTAACACATGTAGCTGGCTATTTATTAGCTATATGGCTATCTAGCTAGTTAGCTAACTGTCTAGCTGGCTATCGGTCTAGCTAGCTAGCTATGTAGCTGGCTATTTATTAGCTATATGGCTATCTAGGTAGTTAGCTAACTGTCTAGCTTGCTACCTATTATCTATCTATTATCTAGCTGGCTAGCTTTATCTATTTGAGTTACTTGCAGGTTGAGTGAATTATTATATATTATAATATAATATCATTATATTATATTACAGTAAAGTCTCGTTATATCGATATCGGTTATATCGATAGTACCGCTTATTACGATACTATTTCTATGAACGCAAGGAGAAAATTACATGCGCGCAGGCTCGGATATATCGATAGTTCCGGTTATAGCGATATTTTTCGGACTCCCGAGAATATCGATATAACGAGACTTTACTGTATAATATAATATATCATATCATATCATATCATATATCATATCATATACTATACTATACTATACTATACTAATTATATTATAAGTATATTGTGATGATGATGATATTATTATTATTACTATTACAGTAAAGTCTCGTTATATCGATATCGGATATATCGATAGTCCCGGTTATATCGATACTATTTCCATGCACGCACGGAGAAAATTACATGCAAACAGGGTTGGATATATCGATAGTCCCGGTTATATCGATATTTTTTCGGACTCCCTTGAATATCGATATAACGAGACTTTACTGTATTATTATTCTTATTATGATTACGATTATTGTTATTATCCCCAGACGAAAGCTTTGAACTCAAACAGCACACACATTCACTTATTTTGTTGTCGTTTTCAAGCGATGACTCACTGTTGGAGCAGCTGCTGAGCTCCGATCTCACAGCGGAGAAAAAAGCACTGGTCTTCTGACCTTGCACCTTTCGCATGACTTGGGAAACCTTGGCGGCCATCTTGTATCTTCCTTTGGACGCCGAGTGGAGATCCTTGAGATGGCCGTCGGCGGATTTGCCCCTGGGTCGCTCTCCTCTGGAGACGGAAGCCATTTTGCGAGAGGCGCACATGGAATCCAGCCGCGAAAGCGACAGGGCTCTGTCCAGGTCGGAGGCCAGTTGCTCCTGCTCGCACACGTGGCCGCGTTTCCACTTCAGCACCTGACGACGACACGCACGTCGTTAAATTGAAAATATGACGTAGAGCGACATTCACCAATTTGTTCGGATTTTAGGTTTTCATACTTGGGTGCCGATAAAGCACTGGACAGATGTATTTTTTTTCTACCCTTCCACAAGATGGCAACATTTCCCTTTTTTCTATGTTAGCGCTTTGTTCCAGTGTTAGCGCTATATAAACCTATATGTGTATTGCATTGTATTTTGGACAGCCGCCCTCATTTCAAGCTCATATAACTTAGGAATTAACTTTTTTTTTCTGATGTCTAAAAAGAGAGTAAGGTTTGTAACGCTGTACGGCACTGGATGTTTATGTAGTCCTAAAACTCAATATTCTGTGGGTACTAGCTATCTAGCTGGCTATCTAGATAACTAGCTATCTACCTAGCTGGCTATCTAGCTAGCTAGCTAACTAGCTGGCTAGCTAACTAGCTATCTAGATGGCTATCTAGCTATCTAGCCAACCGGCTATCTAGCCAGCCGGATATCTAGCCAGTCTGCTATCTAGCCAGCTAGATAGCCAGCTAAGCTTGTTAGCGCAAAGCTAAGCTAAAATAATATGTCTGTATTGCATTGTATTTTGGACAGCCGCCCTCATTTCAAGTTCATATAACTCCAGACCCATATCATTTAGGAATTAACTTTTTTTTCTGATGAAAGCGGGTTACCTGGTGAAGGTGGCTTCCAGGTACATCCTGGTCTTTCCATCCCTTGCTCTTTTTCTTCTTTTTGATCTTAATCCCGAAAGTCGCCATCTCAATTTCCTCGTCATCTCTGGACACCAGGAACCTTTTTCGGTGTCCCTCTCCGGTTTCAGAGTCCTCCGAGTATTGCAGTGACCGACCAACCCTGAGACAAAGACAACATTTAGCTATCTATTTGCTATTCATGAGCTAGCTAGCTGGCTACCTAGCTAGCTATATATTTGCTATCTATTTGCTATCTAGCTAGCTATATATTTGCTTTGTATTCGCTAACTATTTGCTATCTATAAGCTATCTAGCTAGCTATCTAGATAGCTAACTTAGTTATCTATTGGCTAGCTAACTGGCTAGTTATCTGGCTGGCTATCTGGCTAACTACGGTATTTGCTATCTATGAGCTAGCTGGCTGGCTACCACACTAACTATATATTTACTATCTAAGCTATCTAGCTAGCTATCTAGATGGCTAGCTAACTAGATAGCTAACTATTCGTTATGTATTGGCTAGCTGTCTAGTTATCTGGCTGGCTATCTATTTGCTCTCTATGAGTTAGCTGGCTAGCTACCTAGCTAGCTATATATTTGCTATTTATAAGCTATCGAGCTAGCTATTAGCTAGCGAGCTAGCTTTCTACCTATTTGAGTTACTTCCGGGTTGAGTGAACGCTGGCTCATGTTGCTGCCGCTGCTCACCCACAAAAAAAAAAAACTGATAGTGTGACCTTAAGAGTTTTGAAAGGTGCTTAGAAATCAAAAGTATTATTATTAAAATGGACTTGAAAATGTGATTGATGGATTTTTTTTGACCACTGACTTTGCGGGCCTGCCGTCCATTTTGGGGGGCGTGGCCAAGTGTTTCCTCTTCCTGGGTCGTCCTCTGCCCCGCCGAGCGAGCGTCCTCCTTTCGTCTTCCTGCTGCTGCTGCCGCCGTTCGCTAACATGACAAGAAGAGTTATGGGGCTGGTGAGCCTTGAATAGATGCCAGCGAGTCGGTCCGGGGAAGTGCACTGACTGCTTGTCTCTGCGTCTCTGCAGCTTGCTCATCTCTCGCTGCTTCTCCTTGTACGTCTTCTGCAGCTCAGCCAAGCGAATGCGATATTCCACCTCGGCCGCATCCAAGGCGTCCATCGACATCTTGCTATAAAGCTGCCATGGGGGAAAAAAAAAAGACAACAACATCCAGGTTTTTTCTTTTCTTCTCCCGCATTTTTTTTCTTCCTTATTGATCTTCCTACCGGTTCCTCCTTCCTCTGCCTCCAGCTGTATTTTCCATTGGGACGAAGTGTTCTGGGCAGATCAATGTGGGATTGTTCCTCGATGGCCTCCAGGAGAATCTGTTTGCTTGCCTCCAGAAGGTAGTCCAAGCCCTCCATTGCTAAATCTGAAAAAGGGGGGTCAAAATAAGGCGCACCCCCAATGAATTATGTATTTTCAAACTTTTTCAATATATAAGGTGCACTGGCGTATAAGGCGCACCCCCAAAGAAATGTGTTTTGTCAAACTTTCAATATACAAGGCGCACTGGAGTATAAGGCACACCCTCAATCAATGGTGCATTTTCAATATAGAAGGTGCACCGGACTATAAGGCGCACCCGCAATGAATAGTGTATTGTCAAACTTTTTCAATAGACAATGTCCACCGGACTATAAGGCGCACTCCCAATGAATTGTGCATTTTCAAACTTTTTCCATATACTGTATAAGGCGCACCCCCAATCAATGGTGTATTTTCAAACTGTTTCAATATACAAGGCGCGCTGGAATATAAGGCGGGCACCCTCAATGAATGGTGTATTTTCAAACATTTTTAACATACAAGACGCACCGGAGTATAAGGCAGTGCCCTATGAATTATGTATTTTCAAACGTTTTCAATATGCACCGGAGTATAAGGCGCACTCCCAATGAATTATGTATTTTCAAACGTTTTCAATATACAAGGCGCGCCGGAGTATAAGGCGCACCCTCAATCAACAGTGTATTTTCAAATGTTATCAATATACAAGGCGCACCAGAGTATAAAGTGCACTCCCAATGAATGATGTATTTTCTATCTTTTTCCATATATAAGGCGCACCCCCAATGAATGGTGTATTTTCAAACATCTTCAATATACAAGGCCCACCAGAGCATAAGGCGCACCTTGAATGACTGAAAAAGGTTTTCCAAATATAATACATAAGTATACAAAACTTTTCCAGATAGAAGACAAACAATATGACTTCATGTACAAGGTGTATAAGGCGCAGGGTCAACTTTTGAAGAAAATCAAGGCTTTTGGGTGCACCTTATACATCGGAAAATACGGTGTAGGAACCGTTTGACTGCTTTTTTTCCAGTCATAAAGATTCATTTTAGTTTGGTCCTGAAAGTTCACCCAAACATCAAGTGTTTATCATCGTCCATGTCGCGTCGTACGGGGATTCATAGTGTCATTCGTCATGTGGCAGCCAGTTCTGACGATAAAGCTGCCAAAGCTTACAAGGAATCATTCCTTAAGATGGTGGAAGAAGCTGCCTTACCCTGCTCCATGCCGATGTTGTCCATTTCCCGTTTGGCCATTTGGCTGAGCAGGGCCATCCCCTCCAGCGCCACCATCTCCAGCGGATCGGCGGCCTTTTCGGCCAGCCTTGACAAAGTCTGTCCGACGGGGTGCGGCTCAGACATCTCGCTAGCGGCGAGGAGGGCGAGCATCCCCGCCATGGGATCTTCAGACCCAACAACCTCTGGGAGTGTCGACTCGGAGGTGGGAGGAATTTCGCAGACGCTCGGACTGTGTTGCTGTGGAGACGTTGGTCGGATGGATTCGAAAGTTGCGGCTGGCTTTGTGGATTCGTGGCAATCCGAAACTGCCACCTTGGACGACGCGTATCGGATCCGCTTCGGGTCATCGTACGCCAGCGCTTCGGGCTCACGTCCGTCGGGTGGGGAAGAAGACGCGTCGTGACGTTGATACGATCGCATCTCTGTTTTGATTGGCTCTTCTTTCGCTTCTATCGTGACGTCATCCGCTCTCTGGCTCTGCTGGGGCGTAGGACCAGCAACCTGCAGAGATATCGGCGGAAGCTTCGCTTCGTGCTGCCTAACGACGGGACTGCAACTACGCAGGGTGGGAATCGGCGGTTCTGGTGTTGAATCGAAGCCATTTTTTCCTGCAGCAGGTTCTTGTGTCAGGAAAGAGTCATTCTTGGGTGTCGGTTTTTGCGATTTGACTTCATCGAAACGTCTTGAGCGGAGGTGGTCCGGGGGCAACGAGGCACTCGGGTCCAAAGAGTGCGAATGGCGGCGCGCAACGGCGTCCGGGTTTGTTTTGGTGCGCGCTGGCACGTGGTAACTTGGGACGGGTGCACCAAAAGGAGTCGTGAGCGACTGGTAGGGATAGTCAGGTGAGAGGTCTGTAAACAGAAGAAATAAATATTAAAGTGAATATCCAAAAAAAAGAATCATTCTTGCTTTTTTTGCTAATAAAAAAAGACAATTTTTAATACCATTAATTGACCCATGAAAGCATCATTCGTGCTTTTTTTAATTGTGTTAATGTTTCCCAAAAACTATAATTGATGCTTTTCTGGCTAATAAAAATATGCAATTTTAATTTATTAATTGTAAAAAAATGCATAATTAATGTTTTTTTTTCTAATAAAAATATGCTATTTTTAATTCTGTTAATTATTAAAAAAATGCATCCTTAAATGTTTT
Source organism: Hippocampus bargibanti (assembly GCF_051943395.1). Taxonomy (NCBI): domain Eukaryota; kingdom Metazoa; phylum Chordata; class Actinopteri; order Syngnathiformes; family Syngnathidae; genus Hippocampus; species Hippocampus bargibanti. Next base: position 3,057,188 of record NC_142750.1, on the reverse strand, counting down.
TTTGCTAATAAAAATATAACATTTTTAATTCCTTAATTGGCAAAAAATGCTTCAATGTTTTTTGCTAATAAAAATATGCAATTTTTAATTGTGTTAATTGTCAAAAAATGCACACAAAATGCAAAAATGCAAAAAAAATGCAGCACTAATGCTTTTTTCTTTTGCGAATAAAATATGCCATTTTTAATTCCATTCATTGTTCCAAAAACGTATCGTTCATCCTTTTTTGGCTCATAAAAATATGTAATTTTTAATTATATTAATTGTCTAAAAAAAGCATTATTAATGCTTTTTTTTCCTTTTTGCAAATAAAAATATGCCATTTTTTATTCCATTAATTGTTGCAAAAACGTATCATTCATGCTTTTTTTGGCTCATAAAAATATGTAATTTTTAATTCTGTTAATTGTAAAAAAAAATGTGATTTTTAATTCTTTATTTGACCAAAAAATACATATTTTTTTTTTATTTTGCTATTAAAAACATGCCATTTTTAATTCCATTAATTGTTCCCCCCCAAAAAAATGCTGATCATAATATTGCCATTCTTAAGTCCATGACCGAAACGACTGACTCACCCGAATAGATGCCTTGGAAGGCTGTCTTATGTCCATCCCGCCGCGCCCCCCTTTCCAGCCCGTCATCGGCGGGCTCGTCTCTGGGCAGCCGCGGCAAGGACGGAGGCGGCGAGGCCGAACACGGTGAGGGCGCCTGCGGCAGCGGCGCAGGCGGGTGCGACGACACCCTCTGCCTCCCTTCTTCCGACTTGAGGCGGGTGACCGGGGAGGGCGCCAGCGGCAGCGGAAGCGGGGTGAGGGACGACGTCGACGGCGTCGGGGATGCCTTGCGGGGCTGAAGCACGCGGGGAGGTGGAGGGGATGGTGAAGATCTTGGTTGGAGTTTGGGTTCGGCGTTGGGCTTGTTGGCTTTGTCATCCGGGTCTGGACGGTGCTCGCTGGCCTTTAAATGCTCCTGAAAAGGGATACGGTGCACCCTTTGCAAATCTGATGCTGATTGAAAACTTTCCAGATGAGACGCTAACCAAGTTTTGTTTTGTATTTTGTTTTTTACTCCTCTGCCCACTCTGAGCTTAAAGGACAACCGACACCATTTTTTTGTTTCCTAACTGACATCCGAAAAACATTTTATAGCATCTAAAATACCCAAAACACGCAGGCTGATATTTTTAGTCAAATGCAAAACACCAATAAAAATGACTTAAAGTGTCCCATAACTACTTCAAAATGACAGTTTCAGAAAGTCCTGCCCCCAGTTCGTGACATCACGCCAGGACGTCTTGCCTTGCTCTCGAATCAAAACAATGGCTTCGGATTCGGAGAAGCTGCTTTCCTGTTACTCATCCAGTTATGAATATGAGTCAAATAGTTCTGAAGAGGAAAGCATACATGTTTGCAATCGATTAAAGAAGTCCTTCCGTGTCATTTTGAGGCGTATGGACTCCAATGTAGCGCCCAGAAAATGCACAAGATGGCTCACGAGCTCCGTTGGAAATGGGCTGATTTGTCAGCTGGGAATTTGTGTCAACTAGTATCAAATAGTAAGTAGTCTTGGTGCAACACACAATGATTCACCATCGCGTTATTTATGTGTTTTCCTTCTAATTTCGCCATCAACACGGATCAACACGAAGTTTTCAGACCAAACAAAGTACTTTCTCGGTCAGGGGCGTTCCCTCCGTGACGTCACATCAGGCATCGCCATCAACTCGAAAACAAGACTTCCTGAATATTCAGCGTGAGTCTTAAAACATAAAATCTAGCTATATGCCGTGGAATCTTTGTAAAATACGCTCAGTAGAAGTCATTTGAAGTACAAATTATGGACACAACTTGTCCTGAAGCGTCAGTTGTCCTTTAAGTCAACAAGATGCTAGCAGCCTTGGTATTCCATCTCACACTTGCTAACTTCATCCCTGATAGCACTAGCTTCCATCCGATTTTCTTTCAGACATGGTGAACCGGTAGTAACTCAAAGCCCCTTTTATTTTGAAGAGCAAAAAAAAATGACAACTTACAACAAGCTGCGCGTTCCTCTGCAGCTCCAGAACCTGCGCCGTGTGCTGCTGGATCATGAGGAGCTCTTGTTGTCGGAGCATCTGCTGCTGGGAAAGAAGCTGGAGATGGGCCGCATGCTGAAGGGAGGCGCCCGTACCGTACATCCCCGGCCATACGGCGGGCCCGCGGTCCAAGATGTCTCCTCCTGCACAAAATAGAAGGGTAACAAACGTTTAATGTGTTATTATTATTATTTTTTTTTAAAGGAGACTAGCTTTATTGCAAGTTGTATTTTCTCAATGCTTCCTCAATTTCTCGATGCATCGTAAAAAGAGGCGACACGAGGTACATACACACATAATGATTTACACAGCGCTTTAACAACAGCTAAAGCTGGAACAAAGCGCTAACATGGAAAAAAGGGAAATGCTACCCCCTTGTGGAAAAAAAAAAAAAAAAAAAACATTGCCTGAGGTCTGACTAGCGCTTTTTCGGCCCCCTCGCAAGAAGAACCAAAACCCGAACAAATTCGGGAATGGCGCTCTACGTCACGCTTTTCAATTCCCGTATAAATTCGGGAACGGCAGTGAATGACTTAATGTTGATGTTAAAATTGGTGATAATAAAACATACTAGTTTGTTTTTATAGTATTTTACAAATGACCTGTCGTTTTATTACCTTAGTGTACGGTTTACGCTGTAAAATAGTTAAATTTTGCTTTTAAAAAGTTTGTGGACGTGGAACAAATTAAAAAAATTACATTGATTATAATGGGAAGTGCTGATTTGGTTTCCAAACAAATCCGGTTTCAAACAGGAATGGCAGCGAATTATTCGATATTATTTTACAACAAAAAAATTGCTGTTTTATTACATCTCTGTACGGTTTATACTCTAAAATAGTTAAACATTGCTTTTAAAATGTTTCTGGATTTGGAACAAATTAAAAAAAAATACATTGATTATAATGGGAGGCGCTGATTTGGTTTTCGAACAAATCCGTTTTCAAACAGGAACGGCAGCGAATGAGTTGATATCATGTCTGGATAAATTTAAACATTGACCGGGCGCCATATTAAGCTGAAGGAGCTCCTTCAGCCAGAGACTGTTACACCCGCGCTGCAAGAAGGAGAGGTACCGTCGCTCGTTCCTACCGACTGCTGTCAGGCTTATCAATTATCACATGTGAAAAAAAAAAATAAAAAATGGACACTTTGACTGTAAATATGGGTCGATGCAATACAGTTACATCTATCAATATAGCTTTCTTGATACTTGCACTATGTACAGTTTTTATGAAACAATGCACATTTACAGTATACATCTCAGTCTGCTGACATTTTTATTTTACTATGGATTGGATTGGATATGCCTTTATTAGTCTCACAGTGGAGAAATTTACATTTCACAGCAGCAAAGTGATGAAAGGAATGAAAGTAGAAAAACAAAATACATGTTAAATATTAATAATATTAAAATATAAAATATAATATTAAATAATATTAAAATATTAGAATATCTTGTTTTTCCTATCCTTTCTCCCCCCCACCCCCTCTCCATCCCCTTTCAAATTGCTGCTGTGGACTGCAAATTTCCCCATTGTGGGACGAATAAAGCTTTTCTGATTCTCATTAGCGTTGTCCCAAAAATATATACAGTAAAGTCTCATTATATCGATATTCAAGGGAGTCCGAAAAAATATCGATATAACCGGGACTATCGATATATCCGACCCTGTTTGCATGTAATTTTCTCCGTGCGTGCATAGAAATAGTATCGATATAATCGGGACTATCGATATATCCGATATCGATATAACAAGACTTTACTGTATTTTTTAAAGACTTAAATGCGTCAAAATTGAGAAATGCATTCATACCATAATGCGGCAAGTGTTCTGTGGGGATGACAATCAGCTTCCCGGTCTGCGAGTCTCTGACAAACTGGTACGGGGGTGGGATGGAGCCCGGCAGGGGTGGCGGGTAGCCTGAGGGGAGCGTCTGGTGAAGGGAGGAAGAGCTCAAGCCTGAGAAGAAACGGAAGAAGAAAAAAAAGGGAATATGTCTGTGTAAGCTCTCAGTCGTTACAGGAGTGTTCCATCGATGAGAAGGTTTCTTCGGCCGTGATCTGTACTTCTTTGAAGGTGTCGGACGTTTCGCTTCTTATCCAAAAGGCTTTGTATTTATTGTCAATTTATTTGTCTATTTGTTTCTTTGCTGATTTATATTGTATTTGTTTATTTGGTTATGTATTTGTATTTTTTTTTATTTATGTTTTATTTATTCCTGTGTTTATTTATTTGGTTGTTTATTTGGTTATGTATTTATTTTTATATTTATGTGTTTATTGATATATTTGTTTGCTTATTCATCTATTGACTTATTTATTGTAAATTTATTTCTGTTTATTATTATTATTATTTGATTCTTTGCTGATTTATATTTTATTTATTTGGTTATTTATTAATTTGTATTTTTTTATTTGTTTTATTTATTTATGTGTTTGTTTATTTATTTAGTTATTTGGTTATTTATCTGTGAGTTTATTTATATGTTTGTTTGCTTAATTATCCATTTATTTATTTATTGTCCATTTATTTATCTGTTGACTTGTTTTTTGCTGGGCTGTATTGTATTTATTTATTTATTTGTATTTTTTATTTATGTTTTATTTATTATTTTCATTTGTCTAGCTATTTGATTATTCATCTATTATTCTATAAATGTATGTATTTATTTATGTATTGATGTGTTTATTTAGTTAGTTGGTTATTTATTTATTTGTATTTTTATTCATGTTTTATTTACTCATGTGTTTATTTATTTAGCTATTTGGTTTTGTTTATTTGTATATTTATTTATGTTTATTCATTCATCTATTTATCTTATCTATTTATTAATTTATTTATGCATCTATGAGACTGTAAAGTGACCTTGAGAGTTTTGAAAGGCGCTTCTAAATGAAATGTATTATTATCATCTGTTTATCTATGAATTCATTTGTTTATTATTGTTTTCTGTTTATCTATTTATTTGTTTAGTTATTTTTCATCTGGACAGAGCTCACACAAACAACCAATCAAAGCGTCTCATTTGTCTGTCCACGTACCGTACGGGGAGCCGGAGAGCCAAAGCGGAGGAGCGCCGGGGCGAGGCAGCCAGGGGTGAGAGGTCAGAGTTGACGGGTCGGGATGCCATCGCCCCGCCCCTCCCGTCACCATAAGGTTGGGGGTCATGAGGCTGGTTGTCATCATACTGGGCGTCAAGCTGCTTGAAAGCAGGGGAGGGTGCAACTGGACTGCAAAGTCCGACAGCTCTTTGGGGTCTCTGCAAAGTAGCACGGAAGCAAAGTGCGTCAAAAAAAAAAATGTTTCTGGTCATTTGGACAACCTCAAAACGAAAAAAAAAAAACCGGTCAACTTATTTGGATGTCAATTGTGTGCTTGTGAGATGTCCGCCTCACCTGAGCATTTTGTCATCGCGTTCCAATCGGCCTGCGAGGATTCGGTCTTCGTGATGACGCGAGCGCTCTTCGCCGCCTCGTTCTTCATCTAATGTTGGCAACACACAAGTCGGCTCATATTATTAAACGCTTCCCGGTCAAAAGTGTGACGCAATGACCAAACAGGACTGCACGATGCCCGGCTGGACCATGTAATAGATTTATATTTGCATATTAGCGGGCTATTTAGCGAGCTGGCTAGCTACCTATTTGCTGGGGACACTTCACAGTCACAGGATATCTATCTATTTCCTATCTAGCTCGGTACCTAGCTAGCTATAGAGCGCTTCCATTGACAAAAAGACATCTCTTGTCCCACGTAAATCCGCTTCAATTCCAAGCAGCTCTTTTCTTCTCATCATATCAAGAGTGTGTTTTCGTTACATAACGCGACAACATGCCTGCGTCCACCTTAATTAACCGCAGGTCAGTTTGTTGGCCTCCATCTGACCGAGCGTTTGGAATCTATCGCCGCCGCGTCGACCTGACAGGATGCCTTGTGGCGTCCCTGCTACATTTGTCACAAATCGCGGAACGCCAGTCAAGCCTCAACACAAACCGGAGGCAATTTTCATGTCTCCCTTGTGTGTCAGTCATTTAACGTTTGGCTAACAGGTTAGCGATGAGATAAACTAATTGTCAACAAAAAAGGTGTATAATACAATCAAACCATTTCTGTTAAGCTAACTGCGACAATTTTCGCTAACAATGACATTGTGACTATTGCAACAGGACACGCATCTATTGTTAGATACAACTACTTTGTTGACAAAGTCGGCTTTCCGGTCTGTCAACCTTCACGGCGAGTTAGCCGCGTGAGATTCGTGGCCGTCTGGACTCGCGGTGAACTTTCAACGCCAAACCTGCTAAAGCTAGCGCAAGTCACTGTGCGATATCCTCACTCTATCCAGGAAAAAAATAAACCACCAGGATCTCTTTGACGACGTTGCAGAACCATTCCGAGCCGGAGAGACAGAGTATGTGTAGGGGGACGAGACTTTAACCAACCCTGACATGCTCGGCGGGAAAGATTTCAAGAGCGTTACCAAGGTTACGAGGAGCCTGACCCACACGCTATCCTCTTCCGCGCATCACAAACCCAGCGATTAGCCACCACCTTTTCTGGCCGCCTCACCTCTCTAATAATACTCACTTTGTTTACATCCCACGGGAGATTTCACTTCCCGTCTATCTGCCCGTCAACCATTCCTGCCTCCACACCTTCTCCTGTTGGCAATGAAGAAACTAAAGCCCCGAGCGGGAATGGACGTGCATACGCAAGCGCATGCTAATAAACACTGGGTGAGTCATCTATTGTAGCTCTCATAGTCTTTCAAGCATTAACAAAGTCCATCACTCGGGAGGCTCATCATTGCTTAGCAACTAACCAATGGCCTTATTGTCATTCAAGGCTTATTTGTAGCTTTTCGCCCGCACTCTATAATGCTGTCTTTAATGCGGGGGGGGGGGGGGGGGGGGGGGGGGGTGAGGCTGGGAACTGGAGGCGGCAGAAACGAGAGAGAGACAGAGACAGGCAGAGAGACAGACACAGAGAGACAGAGCGACAAAGACAGACCAAGAGAGAGACAGAAAGAGAGAGACAAAGACAGAGCGAGACAGAGAGATCGCGAGATAGACAGACAGAGAGACAGAAAGAGACAAATAGAGAGAGAGACAGACAGACAGAAAGAGACAGTGAAAGAGAGATAGAGGGATAGACAGAGAGCCAGGCAGAGAGAGGGACAGAGAGAAACAGAGACAGAGAGACAAAGACAGAGACAAAGAGAGAGAGACAGATAGCGAGATAGACAGAGGGAGACAAATAGAGAGAGAGAGAGAGACAGAGAGAGAGATACAGTGAAAGAGAGAAAGAGGGATAGACAGGCAGAGAGAGAGGGACAGAGAGACAGAGACAGAAAGAGAGACAGAGACCGAGAGAGACAGAAAGAGAAAGACAGAGAGAGACATAGACACAGAGAGAGAGAGACAGACAGAGAGCGAGAGAGACAGAGAAAGAGAGACAAAGACAGAGACAGAGAGAGACAAAGTCAGAGACAGAGAGAGACAGACAGAGACAGACAGACAGACAGACAGAGAGACAGAGAAAGAGAGACAGGGAGAGAGAGGGAAAAAGAGAAAGAGCAAAAAGGCCCTGAAGTGGGGACAAGGAGGGAGTTGTTTTGCCAAATAACTCTGAAGTAGAGGAAGGTACTCAAAAGAGAGCAGAGGATAACAAAAAAAAAAACACTTCCACAGAAAAAAAAACACTTGGAGCCATGACAGACGGGAAAAAGACATTTTTTCAGAGAGAGCGAAAGAAGACCGAAGAAGACAGAAGGGTGTCATAGGAGCGAGCCAAGTGACTCGTCGAAAAAGGAGCCTAACGACAACAACAACGCATCACATGACGACGGAATTAGCAATGCGGACAAAAAAAAAAAAAGATGGCCAATCACATTATGGGCACCAACGCCAAAGGCAAACAGAGCGGGGAATAGATGACTTTGGGCCAAAGAAAAATGAAACATTCATAATTTATCTAAAGCATAATGAGAAATTGTTTGCTCTTGCTTCATTTTAATGAAGTTGATGAGGTGGGAAGGCAAAAAGAAAGTTGAGGGAGAAGTGACGCCATCGACCGGTTAAAAAATAAAATGAAATAAAAATACAAAATAAAATAAAAAAGAAAAAATATCATACAAAAAAAACTAATAAAATATAAAATAAAATAAAATACAAAAAAAAAAATACAAAAAAAATAATTAAATACAAAAAAAATACAAAATAAAATATATTTTAAAAATCACCTGCTCTTTTATTACATGTGTGTACAGTTTATGCTGTAAAATAATTTAAAACGTTGTTTTCTAGACTTGGAACAAATTAACAATTTTTACATTGATTATAATGAGAAGTGCTGATTTGGTTTTGGAACAAATTGGTTTTCGCACAGGTTTCTGGTCGAAAAACTAGGTATGACTGTAAAAGAAAAGAAAATACAAAAAAAGATTAGAAAATACCATAAAATATGAATTACCTTTAATCGTCGTGGGCAGTAGGAGTCTCTGCGAGTCTGAGGATCCGCCGGTCTGCTTACTGCTGGTGCTCTCTCTTTGGCGGGCCACGGCCACGGCGATGCCAACCGGCGGGTGGCGCACCTCGCCCTCAACCTCCCGACCGAAAGAGCGGGCGCTGTCGGGCCGATCCTGTTCTCTTTTCAGCTGTGGGGGCACCCTCAACGACCCCGAAGCACTGGAGCAGACCAGCGACCTCTCCCGGTCTCTTTCCCGCTCCCGATCGCCGTCCATCCCGATACTGGCCAAGCCTCCGAAGGACCCCCGGGTGTCCGCCGTGAGCCTGGAGGACGCGGGGGGTCCATCGGCGGCAAAATTGCCGCTGTATTTAATGAGACTCTGCATGGCCGACACCTCCGAGGGCGCGGACGCTCTCTCCGACACCCCAGCGCGGTAAAGGGCCGACGGGTCCAGGTAGAGTCTTTGCCCCGCCTCTTCGACCGCTCTGTTCTGTCCGTGCTCATTGGTGTGCGGGGAATCCCTGCGCGCGACGGCGTTAGCGGTCGGCCGGTTCGTCGCGTGCGGAGAACGGGAAATCGGAGCGTTTCCGTGTTGAGCCGCCAGGGCGGCCATGTGATTGGTCGCGTAGCCGCTCGAAGGACTGATGGGATTCCAGTTTTTGTCCGGTCCACCCCGATCGAAACCCAAACGACTCGACGGATTGGAAGAGTGAGAAGAATCTTGGCCTCGTTTGCCGGCGGAACAAATGACGGACCCTTCCTCTCGATGATTGCTCGAATCGCCGGGTTGGGAATGTCGAGGGTGTTCTATGGGGTTCAGATCGGGAAACCTGTAGCTTTCCCGTTCCGGATCTTTGTCATTTTCTCGGAATTTGTCGCCGTGCTTGTCGCGGGCCTGCGATGCGATCTGAATAGGCCCGACCCGCTCGTCGTAAACCTCCACGGAAGGGACGTACGTCGGGGCGCTGACGCGATGCTCTCCGGAGCAGTCTTTGAGCGTGTGGGGGAGGGGCACGGCCGTCATGGCGGTCTGCAGCGAAGGAGGCGGGGCGTAGGAGAAATGGCGCGTGGAATCGGTCCTCCTCTGTCGTTCCGAGTGAGAGGTCGCCGGCATGCTCTGGTTACTCCCGTTAGCGCGAGGGTGATGGTGGGGGTCCCCTTCCCGACTCCCTCGGTCCGTTTCGTGTCCGAGTAGCCTGCTCACGGCGCCCCCCGGAGGGAAGGAGGGGAATACGGGCGACGGCCGCGAACCGGGTTCCGCCGTAGGAGGCTGATAGTTGGATTTCTGTGGGTGGTGGTGGTGAGGATGGAGGGACCAGGCGTCCCCCTCCCTCTCTTTGTCTTTGTCCCCCGCACGGCCACGCCGATCTTCTTCGCACTTCCCGTCCAGCGTCAGGTCCACCACGCTGTGCGTTCGCAGCTCCTCTCGTGAGCGGTCCCGTTCCCGATCTCGGTCCCGATCACGGTCCCCCCGATAGGCCCTCTCCCGGCCCATATCTCGGTGTGCCTTCTGAGGCGGCGTCGAGCTGGACAGTGTGCTTTGAGGGGCCGACGGAGGGTGCGGGGGTGCCTGGCTGACAGTCGCCGGCAGGAAAAAGCTCTCTGAACATTGAACGGAAAGAAAAAGAAAAGCTCAAATAAACATAAAACGTGAGGACAAACGCAGGGGTGCATCAACGATAGCACTAACTGACCTTTGTGGGAGTCATATAAGGGATTTTGCGGGATTGAGGGAGGATCCAAATGCCCCAGTGATAGGTAGGGACTCGCATACAGACTGCCAGGAAGAGGGTAACCTAGAGAGAAAAACATTTGATTACCGGATTGTCCGGGGTATAAGGTGGCCCCAAAAGCTTCTTCTCTTTCTTCAAAAGATGACCCTGCGTAACCCCAGCCACTACTGTAGCGCCTTATAATGTGGGTGTCCCCACCACAGGCTAGCGTTAAGCCAAAGAGGACACGAAAGAAAATTACGGTCGAGGAGAAGAAGGAGATCATCGAAAAACACGAACCAGGTGTGCGTTTGTGTGACTTAGCGTCCCAGTACCAGTATGCTAAGACGACCGTTGCTACGTGTGGCTAAGGGTGTTTCTGTGTTGTCTAAGCAACGGTCTAAGGCAATAGAAGTGGTTAAAAAACTTCTGTTGATTTGGATTAACGAAAACCAGCTGGCAGGGGACCGTGTGAGTGAGGGTATCATCGCCGAGAAAGCATGGCAACGTCACTCGGATATCATCAAGAAACAACTACCTGAACGACCATTACAAAGGTAAATAAAAGAACTTTATTATACAGCTTTACTATACAGTACAGCTTATATCTTTAATTACAATACAATAGCACATTTATTATACATAAAATAATGTATAGTTTGTGTAGTTTTAAGGCTTACTTAGTAGAAAATTATGGAATCTGATTATTCTCATTTTTAATGATTTCTTGAGGAAATAAATGTTTGGCAGATAAACTCTTCGCCTTACACACACTTTCTGGGAACCAATTAAGTTTGTAAGCTCAGGTATCACTGTATTTAGAAAGCTTTTTTCATTCATTCTAAAAAAAAGTGCGTCTTATAGTCCGGTGCACCTTATACAGTAAAGTCTCGTTATATCGATATTCAAGGGAGTCCGAAAAAATATCGATATAACCGGGACTATCGATATATCCGACCCTGTTTGCATGTAATTTTCTCCGTGCGTGCATAGAAATAGTATCGATATAACCGGGACTATCGATATATCCGATATCGATATAACGAGACTTTACTGTATATGGGAAAAGTTTGAAAATACACCATTTATTAGGGGAGCGCCTTATACTCCAATGCCCCTTATACACCCTTTCAAATTCAGAGTAAAAGATTTAATTATCTATTGAAAGAAACATAACGAATTGGGTCATAGTTTGAAGGCTTATCTGAGTTTCCCATTTAAGCACGACGAGAACTGGCATACTTTGTCAGACTGCACTTTTTTTTTTTTGCGTCCGTGCCCCCCCCGCACCCCCACCCCCTCGCAGCCACACCTGCAGTCAGCTGTTCCATTCATGGGTCAACAGTGGGCTAAAGTCTGCCTCGGGGCCAGCTGTTGCTCTCAGAGACCAGTTCTTAATATAGAAAATAGAAAAACATGCCCTTTTATTTCCACGTTAGCGACGTTTTGTATCTCCCAAACGGCCGAAGAGCAGAACCGGCGTGTAAATCCGTCTACCTTGTGAGAATACAAACGCTGAGAGGCGATAAAAAAAGGCGGCGTTACGGCAAGAAGGGGCAACCGAATGCAAGGCGGCTTTCTGGCTAAGCGTCCTTTAAACATAACAAACGAACCGGCGCTGATCTCTCGCGGCTTTTATCGCGTAGGGGGTGTCCCATAACAATCTGACTGGAGGCTGCTGCCTAGAAATGCTTCCAATTTTTACTTTCAGCTGCTACTGTACGACAAGCGGGCAGCGGGACATCGCGAACAGCCTTCAGGCCGTGACGGATTTGGATTTCTAGCCGCGTCTGTGTCCTCTTGGAGGAGGAGGTGTTTTTTTTTTTAAGTGAGATCTCTGCACTTCAATTCAACTACCGGATTTTCTCTTGTATATGGCTGATAGTTAGAACAAATGACTCCGCTCATTATAATCCAGTGCACCTTATATGTGAAGTACCGTATTTTCAAGTTTATAAGGCGCACCAAAAGCCTTGATTTTCTTCAAAAGATGCACCTTAAACATTATATATATTATTTTAATATATATATATATATATATATATATATATATATATATATATATATATATATATATATATATAATCTTATATAAATAATTTTTTTGTTATTTTATATATACATATATATTTTTTGCTGTTATTTTATATATACATATATATTTTTTTCTGTTAATTTATATATAAATATTTGTAATATATAAATATTTGTAATATATATATATATATACACACAGTAAAGTCTCGTTATATCGATATCGGATATATCGATAGTCCCGGTTATATCGATACTATTTCTATGCACGCATGGAGAAAATTACATGCAAACAGGGTCGGATATATCGATAGTCCCGGTTATATCGATATTTTTTCGGACTCCCTTGAATACCGATATAACGAGACTTTACTGTGTATATATATATATATATATATATATATATTATATTATAATTATACTTTGTGTGTGTATACCTTTGTGTTGTCATATTTATTATTTCGTTTTTTGTTGTTTTTTTTTGTTGGGTACCGTATTTTCAAGTGTATAATTCTATTTTGGAGTTTGACATTAAAATAGGAAAATAATGACAAAATCCTGTTTTAAAATGTCATCCTTATAATGTGGAAAATACGATACATTACAATTCTCCATCGAGTCCCTGAATAGTCGCTCAAAAGGGGGCGTGGTCTCCATTTCTTGTAAACTCCCATTGCTTATTGTACCGATTTAATCAGGAGCTTCGACTTAAATGACAGTGACGAGCTGTTCTAACTCCACAAAATGGAGGTGAAGTGGAACAAAACGTTGACTTCTTCAGATTTGTCAGGTCCAACCTGCATTTTTTTGGATATTTTTCTACCACTCGGCCAAGATTTAATCAGGAAACACGTAAAGAGGGCACACGCCAGCAATCCGGTGTAGAAAAGAGAGGACAGAGGACAAAGACGTCCCAGGAGGAGACACAAAAGACACCATCATCCATCCACAGTTGCAGTGTGTGCCGAAAAAAATAAAGCTAGGTCAGGGAGAAATGTTGAAAAGTGGGGCGGACCTCGAGGGTGTGTGTGTGTGTGTGTGTAGGGGGGGGGGGGGGGTATAAATGGCGGGGGGCGTAGAGTATGGACGTCGATGATTGATGGACTCGCACAGGAAAAATTTACCTTCGTGAGCGTGCGACGCCCAAAGCTGAGCCATCGGCAAGCCACTGGGATTGGCTGATCGGTACGCCGGGTCGGCCGTCAGGGGGGAGGGGCACGGATATCCGGCCAGGAAGGGATTGGATCCCGTGGGGAAGGCATCACCTGGGGGAAAAAAATAAAATTAAATAAGGATTGGCAGTCACCACAGCAACCAGCAAGTCATAAGCAGGCAAAAGCAATCAATATGCCGTACTGTGGATCATAAATATTAGCAATAACCTGTGGTATACTATCTAGCTAGCTATCTGGCTACCTAGCTGGCTACTGAGCTAGCTAGCTATTTGCTAAATCGCTGGCTACCTAGCTAGCTAGCTATTTGCTATCTATTAGTTATCTAACTAGCCACTTGTTCTGTAGCCACAAAGGGACAAAAGTCTTCTTGTGCCGGTCCCAAGCCCGGATAAATACAGAGGGTTGTGTCAGGAAAGGCATCCGATGTAAAAGCTTGGCCAAAACAAACATGCGGATCAAACCTCTGAAGATGGAGGTCACTGATTCGCTGTGGCAACCCGTGACGGGACAAAGCCGAAAGGAAAAGAAAAAGAAGTTATCTAACTAGCTAGCTAGCTATCTTTTAGTTATCTATTAGCTAGCTAACTTTCTATCTATTTGAGTTATTCCGGGTTGAGTGAACGCTGGCGCATGTGGCTGCCACTGCTCACCCACAGAAAAAAAACGATCCTGTGACTGTAAAGTGACCTTGAGAGTTTTGAAAGGCGCTTATTATTATTATTATTGTTATTATTATCATCCCTAGCTTGATTCTCACAACCAAATGCCCATCACCTGTACCTGCATTCTGCTAACCTCATGACAGAAACGCACAGGATGTTCCCCCTGTTCCAAAGAATCAAGCAGAAATCTAACGGTGCCAACTTTAAAACCAAATCCTTGTCAAGCCAGAAAAATCCCTGACTCAGCAGCCATACTTTTATCAGGGCTATTTTTAAGCGCGGCTCATCCCAGAGCACTATCAGACCATTAGCAAACGTTGAACCTTTGAACTATTGCCGCTCGCTGCCAAATCGCACATCTCAAGAGCTGGAGTGGCGGCGTGTGGTGGTGGTGGTTAAACCGAGGTGTCCCATCACTACCCCACCCGGACCATTAACCAAAAGCAGCGTACGGTCATTAGCCTGATAAAACTATCCATGTGTGTAGGATAAAGGGGGGGTGCATTCACCTCTTTGACATGTGGCTGCGTGTCTATTAGTCCAATAGGAGTCAAG
>NC_142750.1:3000000-3040000 GCF_051943395.1 Hippocampus bargibanti | reverse complement strand
CACATATACACACACACACCTTCCTGTTTGAATATTTTTGTGAGGTCCAGGTAACCCCAGATAAGGAGTGAGGACTACCCTTTCTGAAATGTTTAGAGACAAATTAGTGTTACATTTGTACACCAGATGTCCCCCTAATTGCGTTTCACACTTCAACATCTTTATAGACCCTCTAGAAGCCTTTAGAATGAAAAATTTGTGAGGACCGGCCAAAAGGTCCTCACTTGTCAAAAATGTCCTCCCGACATATGGTATAAAATCATAGTGGTCCTCACAAGAATAGCCGTACAAACACACACACACACACAAACGCAGAGGTCTATCAGTCTCATGTTTAGCAGTTGTGCACACGTGCTACGCCGGTGTGCCGTTTGTCTACCTCTGACAGGTTTATTGTCGCGGGGGCAACAGTGCCTTGTGCTTTCCCTTAAAGAGCCTGTTTTCGTTCCTGAAAGATTCAATTTATCTGAGAGGGGACGCGTCCTCCGTCTTCTAGCACACACACACACACAGAAAACACTGTGCCTCGTTCACTTCTATATAAACACACGCAGTCACTACATTAGCATGAAACGTAAACAGACGCTATCCGAGCACGGTGGAAGATAAATTGGTATTGGCCGGGATGTCGCGGTCCTGCCCTACAAGCTGCATGAATTATATTTGCACTCGAGTACTTGAACAGTATGCTTTGGTGTACGAGAGAGTCGGAACGAGAGAGCATTTGAATTCGTCCGACTGCGTACGAGTGTGTTGTAGTCAGGATACATGTCTAGGCGGAGAGTACCTGGCAGCAATAAGCACAATCACATGCTCCTATTCCAACACGCAAGACATTTCTTCTCATACAAACGCATCTCTTGTGAAAAGAAAAGTGGGACAAAAATACAATACTTCCCACCCCGTGGGGATTTGAAAGCAAGTGAGTGGTCTTTGTTCTCAAGGACTCATTCTCAACACCGTCGTAGGCTCCCGTTTCACTCCAGTAATCATTTGGTTACTCGTCCGCATACGCACGGACTGCTAGTTTTCCCTGTTAGCTCATTCACTGCCATTGCCGAATTTATTCGGGAATTGAAAATATGATGTAGAGCGCCATTCCCGAATTAGTTTGGGTTTTGTTTTTTCTTGCTTGGGTGTCGATAAAGCGCTGGCCAGACCTCCGGCAATGTTTTTCCCTTCCACAATGGGGCAGCATTTTAGATGTTAGCGCTTTGTTCCGGATTTGGCCCGCGGGCCTTGACTTTGACACCTGTGCTATAAAAACGTTTTTCTGATGTCAGTTAGGAAACAAAAAAGTGATGTCGGTTGTCCTTCAAGGCGTGGTGAAAAAATTAGCAACATCATTTCGGGTTTAAAAGTAGTGCGGCATAGAGAGTTCAGATATGTTTTGGGTTCCATTTTGAAAGGTAGCAAAAGATAAATGGCGAACAAAATGATGCCATTATTCGTAAATATGTCGGGAATGCGGATACAAAGTGGAACAAAAGTTGAATTAAACTATCATTTTAACTGTCATTCATTCACACATTGCAGAAAGAATACAAGTTGTAAGATAATGACAGCTTGCTTGGTTGTCAACTAATCACGAGGAGTAAAGTCATCCGTACAGAACCGAGGCAAGCAAATCTTTTACCACCAGCGGGTGAGCACTTTCACACAGTCACATATCAACTGAAAAATCAGTGCCAGCGTCTGCAGTGTGTAAAAATACTTGTGGTACAACAACAACAACTTCTTCTTTCAACATCGCAGGGAGAAGCCAATGTCGGGTGTTAAAAACATTATTGGCTTTTGCACTCTGAGAGAAACAAACTCAATCCTTGAGTGACTTTGTCCTCCATTTCAAACGACAAAAATAAACAAATGAACAGATAAATAAATGAACAGATAAATAAATGGCTAAATATTAACACAAATAAATAAATAAATAAATAAATAAACGAATGGGGGCATGGATCATTGAGTAAATAAGTGATCAAGTAAATAAATAAAGTAATTAATATCAATACACTGGCAAATAAATAAAAGATAAGTAAATACATAAATGAATAAATACATGTACATGAATGAGCAAATAAATGAATACATAAATAAATAAATACACTGATAAACAAATAAAACTAAGTAAATAAATAAATAAGTTTATAGAAATAAATACATAGATACATACATAGATAAATACATAAAAATAAATAAATAGGAAGTAAATCATACGTGACTTAAAAATGAATACAAAAATAAATAAATATGTAAATTAATGCAATGATAAATAAATAAACACATAAATGAATAAATGAGAAAAGTAAGTAAGCATGAAAATAAATAAATAAATAAATAAATAACGTAATTAATAAAATACATTGGCAATTAAAAATAAATAATAAATGAATAAATGCATAAACAAATTAATTAATACATAAATATATAAATAAATATACCGATAAAACTAATAAAATAAGTAATTAATCTAATATATGTATCTAAATAATTAAATACAGTAAAGTCTCGTTATATCGATATCAGATATATCGATAGTCCCGGTTATATCGATACTATTTCTATGCACGCACGGAGAAAATTACATGCAAACAGGGTCGGATATATCGATAGTCCCGGTTATATCGATATTTTTTCGGACTCCCTTGAATATCGATATAACGAGACTTTACTGTAGATAAATGAATGCATAAGTATCTAAATAAACACACTGATAAAAGAATGAAAATAAGTACAGGAATATACAGTAAAGTCTCGTTATATCGATATCGGTTATATCGATAGTACCCCTTATATCGATACTATTTCTATGAACGCAAGGAGAAAATTTACATGCCGCAGGATCGGATATATCGATAGTCCCGGTTATATCGATATTTTTTCCGACTCCCGAGAATATCGATATAACGAGACTTTACTGTATATATTTAGTTAGCTAGATAGATCTATCTAGCTAGATCTATCTAGCTAGATCTAGCTTGATAGATCTGGCGAGCTAGATCTAGATAGATCTGGCTAATTAGACTGGCTAGCTAGATCTAGCTAGTTAGATCTAGCTAGATAAATCTAGCTAAATAGATCTAGCTAGATAGCTAGATAAATAAATTGATGGGAAGATGGCTGCCAGATTTTCCAGGTAGTATAAAAAGAAAGCCGGGCTTTATTTGATAACTCACCGGGTGCTTGAGTTCAAACCGTTTGTGGTAATTAAAAGTGGAACATTGCTCCCATTTGCAATTACCAAATAAGTGTCACGTGGTGAGGCCGCCGTTTTATGATTGCAAGCACGGCACCGGTATCTCAATCCTGTTTGGTTGATGTAATCTGTGGGGATTTGATATTGAAGAGGAGCCGTAAAAGCAAACGACCTGTTTCATAAGGCGGCGTGTGGGCTGGTGAGTGTGCGTGAGAGAAGAGTCAGTAAGTGAGAGGAGGGAGTGGGGGGGGCAGGGGGGTCAGTGTGTGGGCAGAAACAAACAAGCATACCCGCTTTCCAGAAATTGAGTTCAAAATGGAACGGTCATCGGGTGAATTTTGTGAAACGATCGTCCAGGCTGACAATGAGGCGCTCTAAAGCAATCGTACACGTGTAAAATTCCAGTAAACCAAGATTCTAAAACGATCTAAATAATAACAACGACAACAATAATAATAATCATAATACATTTCATTTATTCAAAACTCTCAAGGACACTTTACAGTCACAGGATAAGTTTTTCAGCGGGTGAGCAGCGGCAGCCACACGCGCCAGCGTTCACTCAACAAAGTCAAAGAAATGGAAAGTAAACGTGACCAAAGTGTTTTTTTAATGAGTACAAAGTTGTTTTTATCATTAATATTAGCAATTATTACAACATTTTCCAAAGTCTAAAGGAGTATTTGGGGTGTTAGCGTAGCTCGCTAGCGCATAACAATGACATCGCAATATTTATAGTTGTTTTTTTTTTAACTTTATGTTACTTCCGGGTTGAGTGAACGCTGGCGCGTGTGGCTGCCGCTGCTCACCCTCGACGAAAGCAGAACATTGAAGAGATTTTTAAGAACCACTTTTGAATGTTTACAAATTTTCTCTGAAAACTACTAAGTCAGCATCAGTAACGAGAAAAGGGGCTTATAAATGAAATGTATTATTATTAATACTGTATCTATTAGCTAGCGAGCTACCTAACTATTTATTTGTTATCTATTAGCTATATGTTAGCATTCTATCTGGCTTGCGAGCTATCGTTTAGCTATCTAGCTGGCTAGGTAGCTAACTATTAGTGACTGTATCCTGTGACTGTAAAGTGACCTTGAGAGTTTAGAAAGGTGCTTATAACTGAAATGTATTATTATTATTACTGTATCTATTAGCTAGCTAGCTAGCTTTCTATGTGAGTTACTTCCGGGTTGAGTGAACACTGGCGCGTATGGCTGCCGCTGCTCACCCACAGAAAACAATTATCTAGCTAGCGAGCTCTTAGCTAGCGAGCTACCTCACTATTTATTTGTTATCTATTAGCTATATATTAGCATTCTAGCTGGCTTGCTAGCTATCTAACTAGCTATCATGTAGCTATCTAGCTGGCTAGGTAGCTATTAGCGACTGTATCCTATGACTGTAAAGTGACCTTGGGAGTTTTGAAAGGCGCTTATAAATGAAATGTATTATTATTATTATTATTATTAATGCCCAAAATGTTTGATTTTTTTTTTTTTTTAGATGAGATAAATTAATGTTTCATCCAAATCTCAACGCGGAAACATTTAACATATTTCAGCGCATGTTTGAGCGCATCTAAAAGAATTTCTTAATAACATGCAGCTGCGTACTTTGCGGCTAGTTCATAAACAACACTAGTGAGTAATTGCCTTGTTAAACGCAAACAGTCGTGCACAGGTTCACATGATGGGGTGGAGGGGGGGGGAATAAAAACCGTGCTTGTTAGACTCCTACTTGAGAGAAAGTTGTTGAAAATGTGTCCTATTTTCTAATCTGCAAACCTTTTCTGGAAAAGGTGGTGGGCAGGGTGCGGAGGGTCCAGTCGGATTTTCCGTGCCTTTGTCTTGGTTCTTGTAGGGCAGGGGTGTCAAAGTAGTTACATTGTAGTTATGGTTTCCTCTCGAGGGCCGATATGAATTTGGGGAATCCATTAGAATGTTTAAATCCCTTCAAATATTACATATAGAGCACACAGCAAATTAATGAATAACTCGTTTTCAAATCTGAAGTCAAGTATAATGACTTTTATTGTGGTTGACATCCAAAAATATGAAATTTTGGCTCAGATTTTAGCAATCATCATGGAATTTAACAAGTTTGATTTGCTTTCGCGGGCCGAAAAAAATGATGTGGTGGGCCGGATTTGGCCCGCGGGCCTTGACTTTGACACCAGTGTTGTAGGGTGTGCAAATCCTCGAAAGTGGGAAGGGCGGTACCAATGTTTTTTTTTCTGCCGTATTAACTATACGTTGTCGTATTTTTGTGGCGGACCCGAAGGAAACCGTGATGGAAGAACACAGGATTGATTCAATAACTGCTGTGTAGAAATGTCATAGCGCCACCTTTGACGTCAAGGTTTACTTTCTCGTACCGTTTGCTAGCCATGCGAGCAAGATGTTTCCACAGCTCACCCCGTGTCCTTTCGTAATGACTTGCAGATGAGTACAAAAAAAGGTTTGGACCACTCCTCGCATGTTTTGAGAACTTTTTTTTCAGGGGGAGAGGCAGCGCCCAATACAGAGAACATTGTAGCTGCAGAGCCGCAAACGGTTGCCTAACGTCGGCCGCGTTAGTCACTCTGAAAACAGGAGGTACTCAAAAACAAGCGGTACTGTGTCATTTTTAACGGCGACACAATCGCAGCCGCGTCAACCTAAATCAAACATTTCCAAAATAATGTCCGCCGCTCTGATGAGTTGGCTTGGAAATGTTTTTCCTTGCCGTGCTTCAAACTATAAAGCATATCTGGAGGGGGGGGGGGGGGGGTAAAAAAACGGTCAAGCTGCAACACACCCAGTCAATATACTATTAGCTCCTTCATGCTGATAGCAAGGCTGACATGGTGAGTGTGTGCATGTTGAGTCGGTGGGGGGGGGGGGGGGGGGGGGGTTTGACAAATGAATGCTCTTTACAGGGTCCTGTTTCATTTGACCAGACACATAGAATAGTGTTACCTGTAAAGCTTTATGTCCCTGAAGCTGAACAATTCTGGGAGGGGGTTGGCGGAGGCGGGGGGTTGCCTTTAAAGCTGATGACATCCTGCCGTCACACCT
The DNA here is from genome assembly GCF_051943395.1 of Hippocampus bargibanti. NCBI lineage: Eukaryota > Metazoa > Chordata > Actinopteri > Syngnathiformes > Syngnathidae > Hippocampus > Hippocampus bargibanti. The sequence continues at coordinate 3,033,745 of NC_142750.1, read as the reverse complement.
GCGGTACGGCGAATTGTTATCACACTAAAGGAAGACTTTTTGTGTGTTTTAACTCATTCACTGTTTTTTTTGTCATTGTCACTCGAATTCCAAGACCCACAGAATATTGGTTTTAGGGTTACATAAACATTCAATGCGGCGTTATAAACCTGAGACTGTCTTCTTTCATCAGAAAAAAAAGAGTTAATTCCTAAATTATATGCAGTTATATGATCTTGAAATGAGGGTGGCTGTCCAAAATAAAATGCAATACATCCATATTCGTTCATATAGCGCTTGAACAACAGCTCTAAGCCGGAATAAAGCTCTAACATGGACACAAGGGAAATGCTGCCCCCTTGTGGAAGGGAAAAACAATGCCAGAGGTCTGGCCAGTGTTTTATCGGCACCCAAGCATGAAAAAAAAAACCGAACCAATTCAGGAATGGTGTTCTAGGTCCTATTTTCAATTCAGGAATAAATTAGTGAATGGGTTAATAACAATTATGACTGTGACACATTTACACTAGAACACAGGTGTCAAAGTCAAGGCCCGCGGGCCAAATCCGGCCCACCAAGTCATTTTTTTCGGCCCGCGAAAGCAAATCAAACTTGTTAAATTCCATGATGATTGCTAAAATCTGAGCCAAAATGTCATATTTTTGGATGTCAACCACAATAAAAGTCATTATTCTTGACTTCAGATTTGAAAACGAGTTATTCATTAATTTGCTGTGTGCTCTATATGTAATATTTGATGGGATGTAAACATTCTAATGGGTTCCCCAAATTCATAACGGCCCTCGAGAGGAAACCATAACGACAATGTGGCCCGCGGCAAAAAAATGACTTTGACACCCCTGCACTAGAACATTGGTGTCCAGGTCAAGGCCCATGGGCCACATCTGGCCCGCCACATCATTTTATTCTGTCCGCGAAATAAATCAAACTTGTTCAAGCCTGAACCTAATTTTCAAATATACCATGTAAACCACAATAACAGTCATTATTTTGGACTTCAACTTTGAAGACTAGCTTTTCATTCATTTGTTGTGCGCTTTATATTTTATATGTGGAGGGGATAAAACATTCTAATGGCTTCCCCAAATTCAGAACGGCCCCCGAGAGGAAACCATAACTGCAATGTGTCAAATGAGTTTGACACCCTTGCTCTATAACATATTTCCCCCACACCCATTTTCATTTGTTCCAAATTCAAACAAAAAATTAAAAAAATAAAAATATGGGGGCGTGTTCATCTCAGAAGTTTCATCATCCACTGCACTCAACGTGACAAGCAACACACAAACCGCATTTGACAATAAGATCGAAAGAATGCTTCCCTTGGTCTGAAACATTAGCATCTCTTGGGGTTTAACGTTGAACAGAAACCAGAGAAACTGTAATTGTATATCTGTCTGCAGCTACATGACTTCATGTGTGGTGGGGGGTGTAACACGATGACAGTATTTGTCAGACTTTCCATTTTCCATCCCCCCCCCCCCCTCCCTCAAAAAAAAAAACTCATACAGCTGTAACCTTTCCTCTTATTCAATGTATGTGGAGAACGAGAGGCTTGTGGACATACCCCCCTGGTTGGCCACAAGGCTAAGCACACATATACAAAACTTCCATTATTAATAACATGAGCAGACGTGACAAGGCGGCGCAACTACACGGTAAATCACCAGCTCAGAGGGGAATAACAAACACTGCATTTGATCTACCGACTGGTCAAGTCATGAAAAAACACTCACTAATCAGCTACAATAACACAAGACGGTTGCTTTTAATGCTTTATAACAAAGTCCCTTTCACCATAAAACGCATACGAGTAATCGACTGACCCTTTCTACGTTTATTTCCCAACACAGAGCCTGAGAGAAATAGAAAGAAGAGAAACAGCCACCGGCAGGCAGAACGTTCCCAGAGAGGAGCGCTACCAAATGGTACAGATGCACTGTCACGATAATAAACACTGCAAGCAATCCAAGTATATCACATTGCTGCAACATCACACGTCGAGCAGTCCAATTCTGACAACATTTGGAACGTGAACGGCGGTTTAATGGTCCACATGCAATCCAAATGCATTGCACTCTAGCCTGCCCCACTGCTGTGCTCCCGTTTGGGCCAAGTACTTTTCCACTCATGTGTTGCCCATCGAAGAAAAAAAACGTGGGAATCCTTCACACAATGTCATACTTTCATATCTCAAACTTGGCCTTAGATTTTTTTTTATTGGCATTGTCATTTTTACAATCGTAACTGCCTCCATAAACCAAGTCGACATCTGGTCTGATTTCCAACATTATATATAACATCAATGAACAAAAGTGACACTAACAGCCCGCCATTTTACGTTAATAGTTTATCCTTAAAGAGTGTATTTTATGAAACTCGTGGTGGCATTAAAGTACAGCAAGATTATTTACTCACTGTGGTGTCCGTGGAGGTTAATAGCCGATGGTAAGAATTTTCCCGAGTGGAGCGGCGGCGGATGAGGCGCGGCCAAGTGGCCGGAGGAAGGAGCGATCCTCCCGGCTCCTCCGGCAGCCCCGAGTCGGTGAGGCTCCGCGGCGAGCCCCGCCAGCAATGGGGGAGGTACGTGGACGGATCGTGGAGCTCCGAAATCTCTGCCATCCATTATCCGCAACGAGGAAAGTTAGGATAAGAAATTGTCCTTTCGGATTGGCGAGCTATTCCGGAAAAAAAATCCAGTTTGGGCTATAATAGCAATAATAATAATAGGAATAATCTCTTTAGTGGTCCGGGAGATTCGGACTCGTTTTCAGCCATTCTGATGACCTGTGAAACAAAACAATCACTTGATTAAAATAACACAGAAAACGTGCATTTATAAAAAGAAACTAATTCCTTCGTGCGTATTTTCATTATTTCAGCGATCAGGCGGCGCATAGGTGCAATGACGCAGTTCGTGGGGGAAAAAAAAACACTAAAAACGCACTGATAGTTCGCTGCTACTCGTAAATACTTTAATTCAATGTATAATGGTATTTAATCGCGATTGTAGATAAATGGACAAGATTGTGGTTCGACGTTAAAGCGTAAAAGAGGCGCTCCGCCCCCCGATGCGCAGCGAGCAGTCAGCCGCGGCAGAGCTTCGAGTCCCGGGGAAAGGCGACCAGAGCCCACCGGTCAGTGGCTCCATGAACATACTCGGCAATTATTTCACGGTTACCCACGCGTTGATATTTTTACGTATGTTTTACACTAATCAGCTTTATTTTTTAACCGAATTTCATACGCGTCGGTGCACATTCGAAAATAAACAAAAAGTTGAAAATGGATAGCCGTCGTTAGTCACAGCTATGGTGCCTTTTTATTGCACACAATTTTAGTCCGGGGGCGAAGCCATCCGGGATGGATCTGTGATAGTTTAAATACATTAAACATCTCATTTACAATCAAAAATAGGTCGTCGATAGATATACATATATATTATTTGAGGGTTTTTTCGCCCGAGTTTGACCTACTTTGTAAATGAGCTTTCCGCATGCGAGCACAGCGTCTTAAAATAAAACTAAAATAAATTACTAAGGGGGGAAATAAGTGGAAAGCGACCATCTGCACATATCGTGAATGCCTTTGCGCGAAAATCCACGAGTTCACTTGCAATGGGAGCTGCAAGTAACTGCGACTTGTCTTTTTTAAAATTATAAATGCATCCGCTGATCACAACTGAGCAGCGTTAAATCGCCCCTTAACAGAAACGTGACTCAACACAGCGTGGTGTTAAAAGAAGGGAAAAAAGAGTGAAAGTGGATTTAACCTTCAAATGCTGCAAACAAACATTACAGCAATGACTCGTGATATGGCAGGCGGGCAGGATCACTTGCACACGGCTCACTCGACAACAGTTTTGTTTTCGGAAACCAGCAGCGCAAACAGATATTTTACTTCCCAGGGCAATCTTAATGAATAAGTACGCGGAGTGAAGACAGTTTTGGGGGCTGTGATCTTCGTGTTTTCGTGGCGGAGAAACACGACATTAAGATTAAGAGCCACGTTTCAAAGTTTGCAACCATTCCGTTAACGGCTAAACTTTCCCAAGCATTTGTGGGGGAGTGTTTTTAAAAACTCAAGTTTTTACTCCGCAGTTAACCGCCAAGAACCTCCGCGCTTGACCAAAAACAATGTTGTGAGCAAAAAAACTACAAATCGCTCCGTTTCTGTTGTAAAACGACAGAGGAAAAAGTACAAAAACAAACTCAAATCGCTTACTTGAAAAGGGAGGGGTTTAAAAGAAGCGATCACACCATTTCAAAAATGGTCTCGCAAAGTGCGTCCAAGTTGCTCGGAAAACTGCTGTAGTCCATTCCAGGCTCATACGAAGGTGGACTGCGGGAGTAAAAAAGGGAAGAAGGAGCCCCCCCCTCCGTCTTACTCCTCAGCTATGAAACATAGCATTGTTTCGCAGGCCCCGCCCAGTTCTACAGCAACGCCCACTTAAAAATCCCCGCCCATTTCTCAGCGTTACATTCTCTGTGATTGGTTACATTTTATGCCCATCAAATGCCAAACACTAGCCCCTTTAGAAGGACTATAAAACCAAATTATGGAGCGAGAGAGGACGGTCTTGTTTCAAGGTCTCTTCTCCTTTCTCGACTGTGGAACTAGGCGATAAAAATTAAGGGTTGCTGGGGTGGTCGGTGGTGGTGCGAGACGACCCCCACGCACAACAATTCCACGGTGATTATGATGGAGGGGGAAATGTAGAGGGAAAAAAAGTTGCAGTGTTTTTAACGTAAATTAGCTTCAAGTGCATTACAGCAGCTTTACCTGTCAATGTAATAATTTTTGCCCGTATTGTGTCCGTTTTTTCTAGCATTTCAAATAATGTACGGCGTACTACACGTTTTATATGAAAAAAAAACTGGACCGATTTTACAAGAACTATTTTGGCTCAAATCCAGTTCGTCAAAACTGCTGTTAGCCAATGACAATGTTGCCGCCGATCACGGCAAACCAGCAAAAGTAATCCTTAATCGTATATACTTTTTATACATAAGATTTTATATAAATGAAATGTATTATTATTATACGGTCGTATTGATAAAAGCAAAACGTGCACATGCCCATTAAGCTACCTGTATTTCCGCTTGTTAGCATTTTTTATAATTTAAAATAATGTACGGTGAACTACAACTTTTATACGGGAATTGTAGTCATTTATAAGGGCAGCTATTAGCCAAAGTTGACAGCTAAGCTAGCATTTTACATCTACTAGTACAGTACCTGTGTGCGTGTGGCAACTTTCCATCTTTCACCTAACGGAGTGTTCGAGATGCAAATACATATACATACCCTAACTGCCCAAGGATGCCGTAGTTTGCTTACATTTGCATCAGAAGAGGAAGAAAATGTCATTGTTTTGGTTAGCTTCTGCAAAAACTCTACTGGAAGCTACATACGACCCCAGCAACCCTTCTCTCCTCCTTTCCCACTGGCTCTGAAGTTACTGCGAGTACGCCTTATGCACTTCCAACAAATGTTGATTAAAAAAAATCTGACACTGTTTCAAGATGCCCATGTCACTTCCCCGACCTCCTCCCATTCCTGATTCCTCCAGCCCCTCCTCCCTTTTTTCGGTGTCGGTTTCAAGGCGATCCCCCCCTCTGGTTGAGTAAAACCAGGAGGTTGCAGGTCCGCGAAGCAAGAATGACGCCCTTGCTTCGTCAATAAACGGAGAGATAAACAACTGAAATTAGATACACACGGTCGCTCGCTTGGTTCGGTGAGATCACCCCCCGCCCACCCCCAAGTCACAGAAAGGATCACGTATCCTGGATGAGGTAGAACTAGAGGCTGATGAGCCAGAGCGACTCTTATCCTCGGGACAGGACCCGGAGAGGGAATACCCAGACTGGGATGAGATGTATGCGATGTCCCGGGTATTGAGGGGGATTGAGGCACTCTTTTGTTCTCCTGCTTCCAACTGAGAATCCAGACAATGGGTGCAGATTAGCCTTTCATTGTTGCTCTCTTCACCCCCACAAACGTTTCATCTCTCTTCCTTGTTTTTCCCCCCCTTGTTAAATATTCCGGCGATAGTGGGGTGGTCTTATGGACTACCACTTTGGAGGTGGGTGGTTTATGAAAACTCATTCATGCCAAACAGTCCTGAATACATAACAGGTACACGATGCATAATATATGGTGATTTGTGGGAAAAAAATGGACAATTGAAAACCGATTGAGACTCTGCAATGAACAATCTCATAGATCGGCTAACCTTCTCACAGCAATGTCATAAAAACCAAAATGTCACTTTTGGAATTCAATGTCATCCTACAAAACGCCTCAGTTCCTCGTCAAGGTTATTACAGTGCAGCGTTTGAATGCATTTATCTGTTTTTCTATTTTTACTGATTCATTTAACACCCATACGCCATTTTTTTTCCAGTGTTACAGATGCAGTATCGCACATCTTAACGTCAATAAGTAAAGGTCACACGACATCAACTCGCTTCTACATTGGTGACCTATTTCACTTTTTTTTTAAACCAATCTCGGAATCATATTGTTGGAGGTTGCAGTCGATGGATGGTAAATAATTATAGAATATCTGATGAGGCAACCCACAAGGGACACAGCACAGAGACGGCATTGATTAATTCAGTTGGGGTTCACTGCTCTCTGGAAAAGATGTGAACATGAATAAATAATAAAATACATACATACATACATACATACATACATACATACATACATACATACATACATACATACATACATACATACACACACACACACACACACACACACACACACACACACACACACACACACACACACACACACACACACATACATACATACATACATACATACATACATACATACATACATACATACATACATACATACATACACATACACACACATACACACACACACACACACACACACACACACACACACATACATACATACATACATACATACACATACACATACACATACACATACACATACACACACACACACACACACACACACACACACACACATACATACATACATACATACATACATACATACATACATACATACATACATACATACATACATACATACATACATACATACATACATACATACATACATACATACATACATACACACACACACACACACACACACACACACACACACATACATACATACATACATACATACATACATAAACACATTCACACACACATACATACATACATACACACATACATACATACATACATACATACATACATACATACATACATACATACATACATACATACACACACATACACATACACATACATACATACACATACACACACACACACATTCACACATACACACATAAATACATACATACATACATACATACATACATACATACATACATACATACATACATACATACATACATACATACATACATACATACATACATACATACAGGAAGACGTGTACCCCCGCATCAGCACACACCCCTCAGTTCATAATAAAGGCAGTAGAGACACATTCACACGTCTTAACTATGAGAGCAGCAATAAATAACAGATGTCATCGGTGACCCCACCCATTCTGCTCAAACACTCACGCAGAGAGCTTACATGGGAAGAGGGAGGGAGGTGAGGTAACTCCTTCACCATGTGATGCTTCGGTTCGTACTGTTATTGGTACTGAGACAAGTACCACCACCACCACTACCGCATTGCAGCACGACTAATGTCAGGAAGGCTGAACCCATTCACTGCCATTCACTAATGTAATCGGCAATTGAAAATATGACGTCTAAGCGCCATTCCTGATTTTATTCGGGTTTTGTTATTTCGTGTTTGGGTGCTAATAAAGCACTGGCCAGACGTCTGGCAATAGTTTCCCCTTCCACAAGGGGGCAGCATTTGCCATGTTAGCGCTTTGTTCCAGCATCAGCTGTTGTTAAGGCGCTATATAAACCAATATTGCATTGTATTTTGGAAAGCCACCTCTATTTCAAGCTCATATAACTCCAGACCCATATCATTTAGGAATTAACTTTTTTTTTCAATGAAAGAAGAGTATCTAAAGTTTCTTACGCTGCATTGAATGTTTATGTAACTAGCTACCTAGCTGGCTATGCTTTTGCTATCTATTTGCTTTCTATTAGCTATCGGTTTAGCTACCTAGCTAGCTATGTATTAGCTAGCTATTTATTAGCAATCTAGCTAGCTTTCTATCTATTTCAGTTATTCCGGGTTGAGTGAACGCTGGCGCATGTGGCTGCCGCTGCTCACCCTTATTCTGTGACTGTAAAGTAACCTTGAGAGTTTTGAAAGCTTCTTAGAAATGAAATTATTATTATTATGATTATTATTCTGTGGGTCGTGCAATTCGAGTGAAAATGACAAAAACCCTGGCACTGGGGTAGACACATTTTTACACATCGTCTGGCAGTGAATGAGTTAACTGCAGCTTTGTCATTTCTGATGAACTCAAGCAAGCACAATATAAAAATAAAAAATAAAAAACACAATAAACATGAGCCTCGGCCATGACTGACACCAAGCCCCCATAGCAACCAATTCATCATACATGCATTCTACTGGTCTCGCGGGGTAGCTGTCAATCACCAGATGGTGCCTTGCAGGGTTTTACTGGAGGTGGGTGCGGTGGTAGTGGAGTGTGTGTTTGTATGACTAGTCTTGTGAGGACCACTCACATTTTATACCATACGTAGTGAGGACATTTTTGACAAGTGAGGACCTTTTGGCCTGTCCTCACAAGTTTTTCATTCTAAAGGCTTCTAGAGGGTCTATATATGCATTTGTTAAAGTTTCAGAAAGGTCCTCACAAATTCACCCAAAATGATTTTTTGGTGTGTATTTTCATTTCACTTGGATACACACACTTTTTACTCATTGTGTGTGTTTATGTGAGTGTGTGTGTGGTTAATGACAGGAAAAAGTTCATAGCACAAAAAGTTAAACAATATTTTAACCACATTCACTACAGGGGTGAGGACTTTGAATGTAGCCATTCAGAAACCTCACTCCTGCTATTATTGGATTGGATTTTCCTTTATCAAGTCCACTTTTTCTTTCTTTTTTTTAAAAGAATTTGAAGTGGGAAATGGGGTGACATTTAGTGTTCAAATGGAACACTAGTTCTTCTATAAACTTATCAGTAACGGTGGTGCTCACTCCTTTATCTGGAGTTATCCGGACCTCACAAAACCTTTGAAACAGGAATGTGTGTGTTCATGGTGTTGGGTGAGGGTGAACGAACATACTGTCACTCATACAACCACTTTAGAAAAATGCATAGGCACACTCCATCGGTATCAGCCGTATACAATTTATAGCTACATATAAAGCTGCATGTGAAAGGAAAAAAGTATCTGCACGCTTTTCCAACCTGATACACATTTCCATTATTTCCGTTTCATTTGCTTGATAATTTCCCATTAAGTTCTCTCTTTGTATTTGTGTTTCTTCTATTTGCACAATCCTCATTGCTTCTCTAATTATCTTCTACATGCTGGCTCGATGACTGTCTCTTTTCTTTTTTCTTTTTTGTTGTTGTTGCCAGGCAACAGATAGATATTAGAGTTTCCAGCTCACTGCTTTTAGCTTTGAAAGCTGCAATAATCAAGACACTCAATCGGGTATCATTAGCATTAAGTAACTAAGGGACATAAGCAATCTATTTATTCAAATTTAACTATATTTTCTTCTGCCTGCTTTCACGCAGTGGTGAGACTCGCTTGCTGAATTCATAAAACTGTTTTGGACATTTAACTCATTCACTGCCAGATGATGTGCAAAAATGTCATTGTCACTTGAATTATATTGAGTTTTAGGACTACATAAACATTCAATGCAGCGTAAGAAACCTTAGACTCTCTTCTTTCATCAAAAAAAGTTATTTCCTAAATTATATTGATTATATGAGCTTGAAATGAGGGCGGCTAGCTGTCAACATGCAATGCAATACATACATATTGGTAGCTCTTTAACAACAGCTGTAGCTGGAACAAAGGTAAAAATGGAAATAATGGCCCCTCGTGGAAGGGAAAACTATTGCCAGAGGTCTTGTCAGTGCATTATCAAGAAAAAAACAAAACCCAAACTAATTCAGGAAAGGCGCTCTACGTCATATTTTCAATTGGGGAAATCTTGAATGGCACTGAATGAGGTCTGGAAGGTCACCCGGTCGAATAAAACTACTGCTACCACTTTGCATTTCACCTGCAACCATTAATGCCCATGGCTAATTTAAAGTCTTCAACTTAGCTACCATGCTAGTTTTTGGAAGGTGGAAACAAGCATGGGAGAATTTGAATTTGCAACCCTCGCACTTGGGATTCAAACGACGAAACTCGGCGAAATGAAGCACAGATGATCACAATTCAGAGTATCTTGGGGATAATTCGATGAAGGGGCAGTGGCGGTTATAAAATGTTATTCACGGGGTCTTAGTTCTGCCAAACGCGGTTTTGTGTGATGCATTGGCTTCATCTGCTGGAGAAAAATGAGCACAGCACTGTAGAAATCAACGCAGACGACTTTAGCGTGCATGTTAGCATAACAAACGCAAGTGGGAATTCATAAAAGCAGCACACAAACCTTGACTGATGGATACGTCTGCTTCATTGAATGGACGTTCAGGCGGATGTGTATTTTTTGTTTTTAACAGCCTTTTCGGATGATCAGTGTTCAATAGTTCCACAATGGACAGCTTGAATTATGGGGCGTGTTACTTGAGCTGCTGCTAGCTACGTGCCGCCATTGTGAACAGTCGTGTCATCCATTGCGAAAAGTCGTATCATCCACTTTATCGGAATTTACTTGTAATTTACTCCCGAATCTCTTGTTGCGTAAACATATACAGCACACAAATATATTGGATTGGATTTTAGTCTCGCAATGGAGAAATGTATATTTCACAGCAGCAAGGTTATGAAAGAGGAAACATGCTTTTCAAGCCATATTATTGTAGGTTGTCAATACGCTTTCACCAATACTGGATTAACCCTGTTTTGGGGGGGGAATTGTTTGAATCGAAATTTAAAATTCGTTATGTTGCCAAGTTTTCGAATATCAAAGAAATATAACCGGGTTCGAGCTTATAAATCAATGAAAAGCGCGTCTAGTTGTCAAAATACGGAACTTTGAAATCGTATTTTGTAACAGTAATCAAACTGCGTTAAAATGCATCTTATTTCCCTGGCTTATTACAGATTTGCCCATGGGCATAGAAATATAGCAATTTTGTGTTATCTATTACTAGCTAAAAGTGTAAAAGTTGATAGTAGCTGTGAGGCAGCCATTGAAATTACAACAAATCTTTTTGCGCCATTTTGAAAAGCAGTGTCACGTTTGAGCCTTTGGGGGAAAAAAAATGCGAAGGACAGCAATTTCTGGTCTGAACACATGTGCACTTTATTGGGATAGTCAGTGTACTTATCTGGCACCCCACATTACCCCATCACCTCTGGACCCCTTGCCCCACCACCCTGGGGATGAAACTGCCAACAGGGGGAAGAAAAGGGCACAAACTGGGTTTTGCATAACAAAAAAATAAACAGGACCAAGATTTTTTTTTAAGGCTGAAAGTACAAAAAACCCAGACATAATTTACATACAAGCGATACTACCACCATGTTAAGTATGCACCAACCACTGGGCAGCCTTCACAGAGGCAAAATACATGTCTGAACAATGCAGTTACCATTTGGAATCATGTGTCGTATGCAGTTAGACATTTGGAATGACTCAAAGAAATGTTTAAGTCCCCAGATACAACTGCAGAAACCATGGGGGGTACTTTATTGAACCTTGCCAAAAAAAACATTACTGTCGCCATCGTTCCAGTTTTTCTTTTTTAAATCCTGAGTCAAGCGCCAAAAACCTAACAGAAGCCATGCCAGTGAATTGGTCAAACAGGCTCTGCGCTTGAGTATGTATGATAATGTTGTGGTCGTTTTGCACAGAGCTGAAAATGTTGGGCATTTTGGTTGGGGAAGGGGGGGGGAGAGGAGAAACAGTCTGTTTAGAAGCATTTGCGGTGGACGATGGAGGGCCGGATTCATCGTACTCCTGCTTGCTGATCCACATCTGCTGGAAGGTGGACAGAGAAGCCAGGATGGAGCCTCCGATCCAGACGGAGTATTTACGCTCAGGTGGGGCAATGATCTGCCAGGATAGAATACATTTTTTTTAGCATTAGCATCACGTTACTTTTTCCTCAACAACCGCGAGAGGGACAATTTTCTCACCTTGATCTTCATGGTGGATGGGGCCAGGGCTGTGATCTCCTTCTGCATCCTGTCAGCAATGCCAGGGTACATGGTGGTACCGCCGGACAGCACAGTGTTGGCGTACAGGTCCTTACGGATGTCGACGTCGCACTTCATGATGCTGTTGTAGGTGGTCTCGTGGATGCCACAGGACTCCATACCTGAGAGCGAGAGGAACTGTTAGCATGTGCGGTCTTCAAGATGCATTTTCAGGCTTCAACATGACATACCAAGGAAGGAAGGCTGGAAGAGAGCCTCGGGGCAACGGAATCTCTCATTGCCGATGGTGATGACCTGTCCGTCGGGCAGCTCGTAGCTCTTCTCCAAGGAGGAAGAGGAGGCGGCGGTGCTCATCTCCTGCTCAAAGTCAAGGGCGACGTAGCACAGCTTCTCCTTGATGTCACGGACAATTTCCCTCTCGGCTGTGGTGGTGAAGGAGTAGCCGCGTTCCGTCAGGATCTTCATGAGGTAGTCTGTGAGGTCACGGCCGGCCAAATCCAGACGCAGGATGGCGTGGGGCAGGGCGTAACCCTCGTAGATGGGCACCGTGTGGGTCACACCGTCACCGGAGTCCATGACGATACCGGTGGTGCGACCGGAGGCGTACAGGGACAGCACGGCCTGGATGGCAACGTACATGGCGGGTGTGTTGAAGGTCTCGAACATGATCTGAGGGGGCAGAAGAGAAACCTTGAGAACAACCGTCGGGATGAGACCTTCATTAGGTGACCACTGCATTTTCTGCATGCGTCAAATTGTGAAGATCAGATTCGAGTTAGTAGAAACAAGGTGCAGAAATGACAACATTCCTTCACACTCGTGAATGTCAAGCTACCGTTCGGCTATAAAAGGAAAGGGGGGGGGGGGGTAAAAGGGCACACAGTCAAGAGACCTGATGATGACAGATCATCTCATAGAAAGATCCTGGAGAGAAGGAGGAACGTGAATGAGAATCAAATCAGAGAAAGAGAGGAAACGAGGTCAATTTGACACATTTCATACCTGGGTCATCTTCTCCCTGTTGGCTTTGGGGTTCAGGGGGGCCTCTGTAAGCAGGACGGGGTGCTCCTCGGGGGCCACTCGCAATTCATTGTAGAAGGTGTGATGCCAGATCTTTTCCATGTCATCCCAGTTGGTCACAATACCGTGCTCGATGGGGTACTTCAGGGTCAGGATACCCCTCTTGCTCTGGGCCTCGTCACCAACGTAGCTGTCTTTCTGACCCATGCCGACCATCACGCCCTAAAAAGCAACAATTTAAACATTACTACTCATGTCTAACATTTATTTAAAAAAATAGTCGTGATTATGGGTCCCTCACCTGATGCCTGGGGCGTCCGACGATGGAGGGGAAGACAGCACGGGGAGCGTCATCTCCAGCAAATCCGGCTTTGCACATTCCGGATCCGTTGTCAACAACCAGTGCGGCGATTTCATCTTCCATGGCTAAACTGAAAACAAGAGGGAAGGCGGGAGTCCATTAATATTCAAGGCATCACCATCCAGATTTGTCACTTCCTGCTTTGCGGAAGGAAGTGACGTGTCGCGGCCACTAGGGGGAGCGCGCGAGCCAAATTCCTCGCGGCCAGACAAAAGGAAGTGGCGCTGTATGTGCTCTTGTTACCATATAAGGGCACGGTTCGGCTTTTGAGCAGCTTAGCCGCTACGGGCGCCAAGAGTACGAAGAGCAGTCAACTGGTACTGCAGCAGCGACCACTCCCTCTTGTTCCCATTGTTACGTCTTCAATCATTGCCCCATTTTGGGGGGGCGGCTCACTCACTCATAACGCAATAATCCGTCGTCACTTATACGGAAGAACATTTTTTTTTTAAGTCGACGCCATTCAAAATGTAGCCCGAGGCACCGGCTTGTCTTGAGTCATTCTCAGTGCAGTCAGAAAGACTGACACTTCCCCAAAAGCCACGCCTTAAACACAAAAAAAATCCCTTAAAAATACTCCCCGAGGATTCTTAATAAAGTGCTTAAATATATTTAAGCGTTCTATAGGTACCAGGTAGCGGAAACGCTTAAGCCAATTCAAGTATAAGAATGAAGGGCGTTGGCAAGCACCACGATGGCGGCGCTAAGCTAACATGCTAAAGTAGGTCACACCCCGCCGCAGAGCGCACAAAGGAGTTAAGTAGCCGGGGTCCAGACACCCTTAACACCATTCAAGAACTATATTGGGTCGACGACAACTAATAATCCGTAAAAAGTGCAGATTTCAAGTGTACAACCTCAAAAACACGTCAAGTCACGTACTTAGCACAACTCAATGGTGCATTCACAAACCGGTTACAAATGCCGAGAAGACGCGCAACGTCAAAGGCAGGCTAAGGCTAGCTTTTGGCTTTGATCAGCAGTTTCAAAAATAAAATATTAAATAAGCACAGTTTTAAAGTATTACGTGCATTTATCGGCGAATAGTGGGATAATATTCAGACAATAGAACCTCGTGGTCGCTAGCAGTTGTCAAACGTATTACACACCACTACAGTTTGAACATATTCGACACAAATTTGAACCACCGTGAATGCAAAAAAAAATGTAAATGTAAAAATTCAGATTTTTACCTTTGGGTGGGGGGGCTTTTCGCTTTTAGGGAAGTGGTTTCAGGCAAATGATATCCCGCACAAGCTGCGTGTGACGGTGCTCAGAGTGAAGGACTACGAACACACTACGCGGCTTTTATACCACCTTCGTGGCCCGGCTCACGCCATATAAGGTAAACTTTGGGAATCGCGCCTTCTGATTGGTCCAGCGTCAAGCAAAGCTGGCACGTCGCGTGCGCGCGACGCTGGTTCTCAGAGCTCGCGTGATTTCAGGGAGACGAACGAGAATGGGAGGCGATCATGACGAAAGGATTGAAACAAATAAAGTGGGAATGAATTGATGGGTTGAAACGCGGCTAGCTTAATCCCTTGATAAGAGCATTTCATACGTTAAATTAAGACGTCTATAAACTGTCGCGAGAATGAAAGAAAGGGGGAGGGGGGGTTTCTTCAACATTAAGATGGACAAGACTATGCACCTCCCAGTGAATGCAATTATCTAAATGCCTGATACAACAGGTTTACGCATTTGAGGTTGTTTACTGGGCCTTTTTGCAAAGCATCATCAGGTCACCCAGTATGACACACGTAAGAGGATGATGACTGGGGAATGACCACATTTGTAGGCCACCCCTTTCTCTCTCTTTGCCAAGGACTGCCTGTTTGCTTGCTTGTGGACACTAAAAGTATTGTGCGAAAAGATGACATGTCCATTTTAACCTCTATAGGCTATTCAATCCTGAGTCTCACACACTAGCATTCAGATTTGTAGAGTTTGAATCAAAAAGCATCAACCCCTCTCTTCCTCTCATCTTTCACATTTCCTCTTCCTCTTAGCATGTTGCAAAAATACCAATGGGGGACCCTCTCAACCCACTATTCCTCCTCAATTTAAGCTAGTTTGAATTGACGTGGCTGTCCTTACATGACCATAAAGATTTCGTTAAACCAGCAGGAGTGCAGGACGGAGCGCAATTAATGACTAAATCTGATGAGTGAAGCAGCAAGCCAGTCTCAAATGTTCCATGAGCTCATAATATGTTTATTCAGTATATTATATGCAAAGTAATTAACTCATTCACTTCCAGACGGTGTGCAAAAAAATGTGTCCAGTCCAGTGCCAGGGTTTTTGTCATTGTCACTCGAATTTTGGGACCCACAGAATATTGAGTTTTAGGACTACATAAAACATTCAATACAGCGTTAGAAACCTTAGACAGTCTTCTTTCATCAGAAAAAAAAGTTAATTACTAAATTACATGGGTCTGGAGTTATATGAGCTTGAAATGAGGGTAGCTAAAATATACTGTAAAATATACTGTAAATGAATAAATGTTTTTGAAAATATATATACACTCATTGTTTCCGTTCATGAAATGGATGGTAATTTTTTGCCCTTTTGTCATCATTCCTATTTATATGGGACCTACAAATTGATTTTCCCCCCAAATGGATTTATTGAAAAAGTAGAATTATGCTGCATTTCATTTATAATTGATAATTTATTAATGAATTACATGTATATTTATTATTATTATTATTATTATTATTATTATTATTATTATTATTATTATTATTATTATTATTATTATTATTATCAGTATTATCATTATTATTATTAGTTATTATATTATTAATTATTATATTATTAGTATAATAATAATTATTATTATTATTATTATTATTATTATTATAAAAAAGAAATACTGCCTCCTTGTGGAAAAGAAAAAATATTGCCAGAGACCATGGCCAGCGCTTTATCAGCACCCAAGCACGAATGAACAAAAGCCGCACAAATTCGGGAATGGCGCTCTACGTCATTTTTTTCAATTCCTGAATACATTTGTGAATGGCAGTGAATGAGTTAAAATCACTTTCAGTACATAGAATCACATACAAAAATTTACAGGCCTGAAAATCAACAGTTGAACGCCAATATCCCTGCACTGTTAATTTGAATTGTGATAATTAACTCTCAATGATAAAATAGGAGACCTCCACTTCCGTGTTGGTCGACCATATAAAAAAAAAACAAGGATTGGTTGGGAAATATTTTACCAGTCAAGAGGGAGTGCCCCTGGGTGACTCATGGTTCCTGTGGAAGCCCACTTTGATAATTATGACCATCACGATACTCTCCCAGAATATGCAGAAATTGGATGCTACTCAATCACAATGCTAAATAACCTGTCAGTTGGTGTAAACAATAAGACCTTTTCGGATATGCAGTGATACCTCGGTTTTTGACCATAATCCGTTTCAGAAACCTGTTCAAAAACCGATTTGTTCAAAAACCGAAACAGCACTTTCCATTAAAATCAATGTAAAAAATCTTAATCCGTTCAAAGTCTAGAAAACAACTTTTTAACTATTTTAATCGCATAAACCGGATAAAAACTTAATAGTAGAGCAGGTCATGTGTAAAATTCTATAAAAAAACTTATTTTCGCCAGTTTTTAACATCAACATTAACATCTGTACATAAAAATCTATCTTTCTGCCACGGGGCGTGTTGGCACCTATCCCAGCTGTCTTTGGGCAAACACAGAGCGCACTAACTTTTCAAACCATCCTTTGCTTGCTTTAAAATCATACTATTCAGGAGATCTTCACCAAATATGTCAGCATTTTCGCAAAAATAAAACTATATTAATGCGTCGGTCACAATGAGACAATGAGGAAGACGTGACATAGAAGGGAGTGACGTATAAGGAAGTAGAGGGTAGTCGAGTGATGCATTCAAATGCACTCAGTTTGGTTGAGAACCAAATTTCGGTTGTATACCGGGGCATAAAAAATATGACATTTTTGGTTGAAAACCGAATGGGATGGGAACCGAGACATTCGAAAACCGAGGTTTGACTGTACATGCTATTTTTGCTATTGCTATGTATATGCTATTTTGAGGCTAGGTTGTTCTATCCAGCTTAAGCTATGCACTGTCAACACCTCTTGTGTGTTGGGCAAACTGTCCCGAGTGGACTCTTCTCCCATGTCATAACACTTTGCGAGAATATTTACAACCTAACTACCAGCTCAACTAATAAACATGGAATAACTATGACCTATTCAGTGACAGGTGATCACCCAGATGTTATGTCAATATAAGCAAAGTCAATAAGTAACCAAGCACCAAAAAAATCATGCGTTTGATGCGAGTGCGCAAGTCAAAAGAGCAACAATCCCATTCTGATGACAGTGCATGTGTTTGCATTCGGACAGCAAAATAAGCTTTGCTTTGTGCTGACCCAATGTCAGCCAAACAATATGTAACAACAACGCCCGCGTCCCTCTCCGCAGACGCACACAAACAAAATCTATCAAGCTGTATGTAATGCGGCTCCAAAACAAAACAGTTTTCGCAGGTAATTTGAAAAAAAAAAAAATGTAGTGAGGTCATCAGCTCAAGTCCAACGAGCAAACCAACCAGCCCGGCAGCCACGTCGAGCTACACATTCATTCATTGCGCCACTCCTTGCCTCGGCGTCATTCAATATCTTACGTAGCAACCTGTTCCTCTACCACAAGTTTCTGTTTCTAATATGATATCATTTCTAAGCGCCTTTCAAAACTCTCGGTGGGTGAGCAGCGGCAGCCACACGCGCCAGCGTTCACTCAACCCTAGATAGAAAGCTAGCTAGCTAGCCAATAGAGAGCTAATAGATAGCTAATTATAATAATAATCCATTACATTTCTAAGTACCTTTCAAAACTCTCAAGGTCACTTTACAGTCACAGGATAATTCTTTTTGGTGGGTGAGCAGCGGCAGCCACACGCGCCAGCGTTCACTCAACCCTAGATAGAAAGCTAGCTAGCTAGCCAATAGAGAGCTAATAGATAGCTAATAATAATAATAATAATAATAATAATAATAATCCATTACATTTCTAAGTACCTTTCAAAACTCTCACGGTCACTTTACAGTCACAGGATAATTCTTTTTGGTGGGTGAGCAGCGGCAGCCACACGCGCCAGCGTTCACTCAACCCTAGATAGAAAGCTAGCTAGCTAGCCAATAGAGAGCTAATAGATAGCTAATAATAATAATAATAATAATAATAATAATAATAATAATAATAATAATAATCCATTACATTTCTAAGCACCTTTCAAAACTCTCAAGGTCACTTTACAGTCACAGGATAATAGATAGCCAGCTAGATAGCTATATAGCTCATCGATCGCTAGCTAGATAGCCAGCCAGCCAGCCAGCTAGATAGCAAATAGATAGCAAATAGATAGCTATATAGCGAATACATAACCAGCTAGATAGCTATATAGTACATTGATAGCTAGCTAGATAGCCAGCTAGATAGCAAATAGATAGTAAATAGACAGCTAACTAGCTAGATAAATAAATCAAGAAATATTCAGAGTAGACCCACTCATCAATTCTCGTCACAATGATCAAACGCAATCTTTGGGGGTGGGATATATTAAAAAAAGGCCATTTGCCTGGTCTTGATTTTCACACAGTCTTGGGATATTTTTGTCTTTCCGCAGTCACCCAATTTCTACATTCGAGTGTGGCTTCATTTGTGCAAAATAAGCAAAGAAGTTGCCATGCAAAGTAACCTATTGTTTGCCATCTGTGACCGGTCACTGGGAAACGCCATTCACCAACGCTGCCTCCTTCCTGCTTCACCCCTTCCCCCCCTACCCTAAACAGCCAATAAGATCGGTTCGTTTGGACTCTCATTGATCCTCGGGTCACCACGGCAAGTCTTACTTTAAGGCAAAGGCTAGTCACCAGCTGTGCGTTCGTGTCTGCCAGCTGGCTTGCTAGTTTTCTTGCTACCATTGGATTAGCTTGCCAATTACAGCCCAAATTGAACTACCAACCCCCCCCCCCCCCAGGCCTCGTCACCTCACACTCCAAAAAAATCAAGAAAACCTGAGCTGTTATCTTACATCATGCATCAAAGTAATTAGTTAATAATAATAATAATACATTTCATTTATAACTTTACAGTCACAGGATTTTTCTTCTGCGGGTGAGCGGCGGCAGCCACACGCGCCGGCGTTCACTCAACCGGATATTAGCTAAATTAAACAGTCAACACTCAACATAAAATGCTAAATACAGTACAGGCTGTATAGTTATAGCTAATCTTAATTTTACTGCTAAAATAATCAGAGGAATAGTTATGTTTTGAATGTTATTCGAGAGGCTGACCACAAACATCTTATTTCACTCATTCAGTTAGCGCAAAATCTGCTTCGGGCTTTGTATTGTAAGAAATAAATAAAAAGCAACCATTATGAGCTAATGATCACATGCTTCAAAAAAAGTACACGACCCACTTTTGTGTATGAAATTCATGTCATAAGCGCATGCAGCAGTGCTTAAGTCCGTGCTTGTTTCCTCCTAATGCACGTGTTAAAGTCAAGGCTAAATCAGGCCCGCCACATCATTTTTTTCGGCCCACAAAAGCAAATCAAACTTGTTCAATTCCATGATACTTGCTAAAATCCTAAGCAAAATTTCATATTTTTGGATGTAAACCACAATAACAGTCATTATTGTGGACTTTAGATTTGAAAACTAGTTATTCATTGTACGCTCTACATGTAATATGTGGAGGGGATTAAACATTCTAATAGCTTCCCCAAATTCATAGAGCTTCTCACAGCTCCAATTGGCTCAAAGTGGAGGCATTTGGGTGCCTTTTAAGGCTCTCGGGCAACCCAGATGACTGAGCAACTTTTAACCCCCCCCCCCCTCCCCATGCATCAAAGGGCAATGAAAAGCAGTTACTTTCACTTCAAAGTAAAGCGACGCCATCTTGTATGCCGTTTTATATTATGATTATTTTTTATTTCTTTATTATTTTCTTATTTTTCTCTCCCATCGCCCCTCATTTTAAAAACGTTTTCATCTTGATACGTTTCACTTGCAAGCATTCCTTGGATTGCAGTCGAACTTCCGGATTTTCCACATCTCATACAACACGAACATACAATTTGACACCATCCAGTCGCCTACACACCCTTTCACACATCACAGGCATTCGAATCAAAGTGCATTTTTTTCAAATCCTCAAACTATTAAAAAAAAAAAATACCATGACTGAGCAACTTTTAACCCCCCCCCCCTCATGCATCAAAGGGCAATGAAAAGCAGTTACTTTCACTTCAAAGTAAAGCGACGCCATCTTGTATGCCGTTTTATATTATGATTATTTTTTATTTCTTTATTATTTTCTTATTTTTCTCTCCCATCGCCCCCCATTTTAAAAACGTTTTCATCTTGATACGTTTCACTTGCAAGCATTCCTTGGATTGCAGTCGAACTTCCGGATTTTCCACATCTCATACAACACGAACATACAATTTGACACCATCCAGTCGCCTACACACCCTTTCACACATCACAGGCATTCGAATCAAAGTGCATTTCTTTCAAATCCTCAAACTATTAAAAAAAAATACCAAAATGCGAACAGCTTCAAACACGAACCGCCCTAAAGAGTTAATTTGCATAACAGCACCTCAGATTTCCTTGTTTTTAACTCTCAAATATGTTCAAATGTATTATTTCCATCGCCTTTTTAATCGTTAACTATGCACCAAAAAGTCATATGAATATCATAGAACCAGTTAAGTCCTTTTACTGTTTCCTCAAACCTCCATCATGAATTCAACCACAAAATAGATTCACAATGACAAAAAAAAAAAAGCATTCAAGGACATGTTGACATAAATGATGTTTCAATGTGACATAAACGCCGTGCAATCCTTCAACCAGTCCTAAACATAGCTCATCTTATCTTTGTATAACTTAGCATTAAATATGAAAATACGATCTTACCTCAAATGGATGCTCGAAGCGATGAAGGCAGGAAACAAAGTTCACGAAGAGCTGCTGCAACAAAGCGGCGACAATCTCAATGGACTCCACAAGGCACAAGAGCGACAAATTTATAGCTCAACTTATGCGTAGATAAAAGACTTGTTTCTTTCTTATTCTTTCATGTTTTTGTGACGTGTGAAAGATTCAAAACAAAGTTTCTTGACGTCAACAACACGCGCGATGTTACGCAACAGACAAATGCGATTTTATATAATGTTAACGTGTTTTTTCTTTATGTTTGGCTACGGTATTATTTGGATATTAATGTTTTTGATGACTCACAAAACGTGTTTTAAGTAGATATACTGGGCGCACGGTATTCATTAGATTGTGGCACGGCTACAAGATCAGCCTTTATTTAAAATGTCACAAATAAACAACGTAGTTTTTTTGTGTAAATCATTTGTAATATGAGATAACCTTTATTTGTCTCACATTGGAGAAATTCTTAGAAAATATACCGCTAATGTGGAAGGAAGAACGTAAACATTGTCAGTGTCCAGACCGGAAATATTCTAATCTCCGAGGTACAATGAACGCTTCATAAAAATCAACGCCAGTTAGAGTATTTCAGGTTGCGGTTCTCCTCGCTTGCAGTTTGAATGAACGGTACGCTGTGATCTGATTGGCTGACGGTGGTTGCCATATAAGGAAAAGACAGCAGTAACGGTGGAGGCAGGAAGTGGACTAAAGCGGAAGTGGAGGACCGGCTCCCTGCCTGAAAGCGTGTCAATACGGCGTTTCTTCATGTTTTCTGGCCTTACCCTTTTTCAAATAAAAATTCTCCCCATGACACTCTTTTCTCTCTTATCGTCCCCGTTCCCCATGACGTAAAAGTCATGTGTTGTGTCATTCATGTCAGGCGTTTCCAATGAGTTTACTACATGAAAGCTGCCATTTTTACAGCTGAGGGGAGGATAGTCTAAATTGAGCAACGTAGTCGTTGAACATTGTGTTTGGAGTCACGCACCGGATTTCATTCATTTGCATAATCTAACAGAGTCACCTGTCAGAATAGAGACAGTGAAAAAAAGTGCGAATATGATAGTTGATATTAACCACATACACACACAGCCACTTTTTAATATCTTTTGGGTGGGCGTGATCACCAAACCACTCTTAAGATTTTAGTAAAAGAAAAAATATATATCACGTGCCAAATGAACAAATCTATATCTATCTATCTATCTATCTATCTATCTATCTATCTATCTATCTATCTATCTATCTATCTATCTATCTATCTATCTATCTATCTATCTATCTATCTATCTATCTATCTATCTATTAGCTAGCAAGCTAGCTAACTTGAGTGAACGCCGGCGCATGTGGCTGCCGCTGCTCACCCGCAGAAAAACTGATCATATGACTGTAAAGTGACCTTGAGAGTTTTGAAAGGCGCTTAGAAATGAAATGTATGATTATTATCATTATTATTATTAAAACAAGATTACGGGGCAGCCTCTTACAACAAAGCCAGATGTGACTAATGTTTATGTCACTATGCAGCATGTGATAGTATTCATGCTGTCTTGTGCTTTTCAATCTTGACGCGTGCTTAATTTGAGATTCTTTGTGTGATAATCATCCTCCCAAATGAAATAAACGGGGCAAAGGTCACACCGATCGTTTGCTAGCAGCTATCATGCCTCCCGTGTAACTGGAGTGATGGACAGACAGTATGATGTCATCACTCGCCTTTATTTTGTTATTTATTTCTATTTGGACTTACAAAGATGTGTGAAATCTTACCCCGTGTGTGTGTGTGTGTGTGTGTGTGTCAGCCACTTTGCACTTTGTTGTCTATGAATTTGAGCGTGGCCGCGCCCCTTTTGTTAAATCAGACATCCATAAAAGGAGATCTTTAGGTTTGTCACATGACAGCCATTTGAGGAATGCAAGAGTGGTCACATGGGATGCAATTGCAAGTTCCTTCAAGACTGCGAAATGAGCTGTACGTCATTGCCTTTGGGTGCTAGTAAACTCCCTGAGCTGTGCATTACGCTCGGTGGAGTGTGTGAGTGAGATTAGAAGGGTGAGAGGCCTCCTCGAAGCTTTCACTTCTCTTCGGGTTCTTGTTCCACCTTTGGAAATAGCAGAAGAAGGAGGTTGATCATTTCATAACGCGCAATGAGTAATGTTGAACTTCTTGTGTGGAGTAAATTCAGAGTAGGAGAATGGCGACCCCTTGACGGGAAAAGCCGAAAAGAAGAAGAAGAAGAATTAGTTTGCTTTCTGAATTAACTCATTCACCGCCATTCATGAATTTATTCGGGAAGTTCTGTTTGTTTGGTTTTTTTTTTTCATGCTTGGGTGCAGATAAAGCGCTGGTCAGCCCCACCGCAATGTTTTTTAATTTTCCACAAGGGGGCAGAATTTCATTTTTTTCCCATGTTAATACTACTACTACTACTACTATTACTACTACTACTACTACTCCTAATAATAATAAAAAAATAAAAATAAAAATAATAATAATAATAATTATTATTATTATTATTATAACAATAACACATTTCATTTCTAAGCGCTTTTCAAAACTCTCAAGGTCACTTTACAGTCACAGGTTAATTTTTTTCTGTGGGTGAGCAGCGGCAACCACACGCGCCAGCGTTCACTCAACCCGGAAGTAAATCAAATAGATAGAAAGCTATCTAGCTAATAGATATTCAATAGATAGCTCCATATATTATAGATAGCTGGATGGCTTTACAGCTAACAGGAAGTAACTCAAATAGATAGAAAGCTAGCTAGCAGCCATTCGCGCCAGCGTTCACTCAACCCTGAAGTAACACAGCAAGTTATGAATATAAACCAATATGTATTGTATTTTGTATAACCACCCCTATTTCAAGCTCAGATAACCCCAGACCCACATCATTTAGGAATTAACTCTTTTTTTTCTGAGAAAAGAAGAGAGTGTAACATTTCTAATGCTGTATTGAATGGTTATGTCGTTCTAAAACTCAATATTCTTTGGGTCCTGGAATTTGAGTGACAATGACAAAAACCCTGGCAATGGAGTGGACACATTTTTGGCAAGAATGAGTTAAACCAAATAGTAGGAAAATATACCCTATGTTATTTTTTTGGGTTCCCATTATGCACACTTCATTCTATCTATATGTGCTCTGAGTCACGTCACTTTTCGACATTTGTGTGCTTTTGAAAGAAGTGGAAAAACACGGCCGAGCCCTGCGGCTGAAACTTTTACTAGTTCTTCTTCACTCAATGCTGCCCCCTACAGCCAGTCCGGTGAACACCGGAACTTTAACCTTGTCATTGATTGACAAGAGACGCTCTTCCTTTTAATGTTTTGAAAACGGGTCACCATATAAGGTGAAAAGTCAGCACGTATGAATTGAAGTGTAAAAATTCAATGTGGACAAATCGATTGCGTTTTCACAGCGTGCGTGTTAGTCACCAGGAAGGAAGTTTTGGGCAACTTTGGCGAGATCTCTGACTCAGACGCTGCACCTACAGTGATACCGCGGTTTACGAACCCCTTGGCTTACGAACGTTAAATTTATGAAATATTTACCTTGGCATACGAACTTTACCTTGTCATACGAACTTTTTTCGTACACGGAGCTGCCTCAATGAGCGATGTGTCGTTCGCGAACGAGCCCGTTCTTCTTACAACAAAATGGCAGCCGACTGTTTTTGTCCTCTATTCCCCGCCCCCAGTCTTTGGTTAAAGCCACATGATTGGTCAAGAACGCAGCAGTGAAGGAGGGTGTTTTAAACATTAAGGAGACAGGCAGACGACAGTGAGAGAGTTTCAACTTTGATAGTTCAAAGGTAGAATGTAGACTGCAAGGTTAAAATATCCCATCAATCAGGCTCCACAAACAACCCGCACAAGCCATCTTTACGCTTGATGCAAAAAGCTATCAACCCAGCTAAACAGAACACAATTGACGAGGAACTAGGTAAAATTATCGCAGAGAAAGCACCTACAGGGGATCATTCCTCAAGATGGTGAAAGATTACGTTCCTTATCAAGTGTTTAATGCTGATGAAACCGGCCACTCCATTCCATCAAGCCATCAACGACCATCACAAAGGTAAATAAAACAACTTTATTATATAGTACAGTAAGGTATATTTTGTGTAATTTTAAGGCTTAGCAAATTATGTTTTATGGGGACCTGGAAACAGATTATTCTCATTTTAATGGTTTCCTATGGGAAAGTAATTTTTAGGATACACACTTTTCGCCTTACACACTGTATGGTAACCAATTAAATTCGTAAACCAAGTTATCACTGTATACCCAATTTAATCCCGCACTTATCACCACTGATACTGAACCACGCATATTGATTTTGTAACATTTTATCTTATCTGTGTTTTTTGTCTTACATTCTTAAAGCGCTTCAACTCTTGACACCTACTGTGTGGCGCCGGGATTGGCTCACAAATGCGTAAAAGCCCCCCCCCCCCCCCCAAAAAAAAGCACCACTCCCTTCCTTTTTCTCTCTTTCGATCGCAAGATATTGGCTTCTCCCTCTGAATAGTTCCTGACGAGGTGGTTTTACACCAGCCGTGGTATTCGCTTCCTCTTGGGGTGTCGAAGTGGAAAGTCTTGTTCTACAAAACAAGTCGCCGTGTTTTCTTTTCTTTTCGTTTGTGTGTTACAGAGCTAATTACGCGAGGAATTCCCCCCGCGAGGATACAGGTTTGAGCCCTCCCCCCCCCCCTCACCCAATAAATAAAGTCAACAAGCACATTGTTACATAATCCGACGCATATGAAGAGCAGCGAAAAATGGCCGATTTCATATATTACTGTAAAGGGAATACGTAGAAGGAAATGTGCAACTTCGCTTTCTGGTATGCTCAGAGTGTTTTTTTTTGTCCTAACGCGTCTTATCAAGAGTGGTAAAAGCCGTCGTCAGGTTTCGCAAGTCTCTGCAGTGATTGGTTCTTGGCGTCAGGTAAATCACCTGGGCTAGATTACCTTTTAAGGACAGGTTCTTTTGTAAATCCCTCCTCCTATACTACTTGATCTTCTTCTCCCTCTGATTCTTATTGTATTTCCTTCCATCCGCACCTTAGTCCACCTGCATATTTTTTTTAAACTCATTCACTGCCATTCTGGAATTTATTCGGGAATTGAAAATATGACGTACTGCCGATAAAGCGCTGGACAGACCTCTGGCAATGTTTTTTCCTGTCCACACGGAGACAGCATTTCCCTTTTTTCCGTGTTAGCGCTTTGCTTCAGCTTCAGCTGTTGTTAAAGGGCTATATAAATCAATATCTATGTACAGGTAACATCTGACTTACGACCGGCTCAACTTATGACCACCCGCACTTACGACCACCTGTACTTACGACCTCCAGACCCTATTTAAAAAAAAAATAATTATACGCCTGGCACCGCAATGCGCTAGCAGGCTATCAACGCGTACTACAATTTTGGCCAGCCAGCCAGCATCTCACACAGCAATCGACTGCGTGACGGCACAGAGTTTGCAAGTCATTTAGCCTCCGAGTCGCTATTCCACATTTTGAATGGATTTCGACTTACGACCATTTCGACTTACGACCGTTTGGTTGGAACGGAACTCGTGGTAAGTCGGATGTTGCCTGTATTGTATTATATTTTGGACAGCCACCCTCATTTCAAGCTCAGATACCCACAGACCCATATAATTTAGGAATTAACTCTTTATTGCTGATGAAAGAAGAGAATCGAAGGCTTCTAACGCTGTACTGAATGTTGATGTAGTCCGAAAACTCACTATTCTGTGAGTCCTGGAATTCCAGTGACAATGACAAAAACCCCGGCACTGCAGTGGACACATTTTTGCACCTCATCTGGCACATCGTCACACGCTCGCAAACACACACTCGAAGCCTCGCTCGTGTACTTGCAAATTAGTGATGCGACACTGTCATCAATTATTCAGTCACCTTGTTTCAAACTTAGTTTAATAGTCTGCTCACAAGTGCAGGCTTTGCGGGTTTTAAATTTTTAACCATCTCAACCCAGAATTTAGCCAGATCCATCCATAGCACAACCCTGGCAGAATGTAAATCATGTATCGTATTCCAGACCTCGTTTGTGATTGTTACGTTAACTATAATGCTGCCTATTCCTTCGCTTCAAGGACAAAAACAACAGGGGGTAGGTTTGTCATAAGAATCCAGCAGAAGCCACAATTCCTCTGTTGTATGTGGAGATTTTAAGGGGGGAGGGCTCCCATTAGCTCTTTGTAGCACAAGGGCACACAATATAACAAGCCACGGTTCCGACTAATGAGAAAGATGAAAACGTTGGGAGGAGGTCGTTGGAGAGGAAACACAGAGTGTGTGTGTGTGTGTGTGTGTGTGTGTGTGAGGAGGGGGGATTCCAAAAGGGGGAGGGGGCACGAAAGTGGTGGCAGTGGTCTACAACACCTGCTCGTATTCGTCCGTTCACAGATGTGGCGTTCAATCGTATTCTCCACAGTTGAAGTCGGTGGTGCAATGTGCGGTCGTCGCCGATGGGTGGCACACTAGAGCTCCTTTCAACTCGTTTCAACACAGCTGCTGAAAGGAAGAGAAAGAAAAAACGATGGGGATAAAAACATACTACAGTATATCATGAAACAAACATCAAGTATTTTGGTTGTTAATGTACACCAGTGCTTCTGATATGTTGTCATAAAAAAGGAGTTGAATGAAATCCACATTTCAAACAATTGAAGTTGGGATGTATGTACGTATGTATGTATGTATTTAATTATTTAATTATTTAATTATTATTGGGGCATCAGTAAACGGTTTCATTCATTCATTCATTCATTCATTCATTCATTCATTCATTCATTCACTCACATCTCTATATATAAATTAATCCTTTATTTATGTATGTATTTATTGCTGTATTTATTCATTTATTATTGGGACATCTGTAAATGATTTCATTCATTCGTGTCTCTATATAGCAATTAATCCTATTTATTTATTTATTTATTAATTTCTGTCTATTTATGTATTTATTTATTCATTTGTCTCTTTATCTATTTATTTATCTCTATATGCCTATTTATTTATTTATTTATTTATCTGTCTATTTATTTATTTTTTGATCTATTTATCTGTCTATTTATTTATTGATCTATTTATCTGTCTATTTATTTATTTATTGATCTATTTGTCTGTCTATGTATTTATTTTTTGATGTATTTATCTGTCTATTTATTTATTTTTTGATCTATTATCTGTCTATTTATTTATTTGTCTATTTGTTTATGCGTCTGTTTATTTATTTGTCTATGTATCTGTCTATTTATTTATTTATGTATTTTTATTTGTCTATGTATCTGTCTATTAATTTTTTTATTTGTATATTTATCTGTCTATTTTTTATTTGTATATTTATCTGTCTATTTATTTGTCATGTATCTGTCTATTCATTTATTTATTTATTTATTTATCTATTTATTAATGAAGGCATCCATAAACGCTTTGTATTTGTGTCCAAAGGAAACAACAGTTGCTACACTTCACAAGACAAGTGGGGAAACACGGAAGGAAGTAGGAATACACACACCGGCCACCGCGGTGTGCGTTCATCTGGACAGGATCTGTCCACAAGAGGAAAACAGTATTTTTAGAAGCATCCTGATCAAATTCCCCCTTGTCGTGTTTATTTCCCTTCTTACACTAGAAGGAAAAGCCCTGGCTTAGCCCACCTGCATCATGCTCACATACACAACCATCATTTTGAATATGTAATATGATATATATATATACACAATATATATATATATATAATATGATACATACATACATTATATATATATAATATGATACATACACAAAACATACACACAGCCGTGTTTTGGTGTCCGACTTCTGTTGACTGACCTACATCTTGCTGTCAGCTACAGGCCATCCTTGCATATGCACACACACACACACACACACACACACACACACACACACACACACACACACACACACACACACACACACACACACACACACACACACACACACACACACACACACACACACACACAAACCTTCATAATACGTTAAACAGAGGCTATGTATCGCTGTTGCCATGACATAAGAGAATCTCAAAGAGGAGGGGGGGGGGGGGGGACAAGGCCGAAGCGCATACATATATTGGCAGCCACCCTGCTTCCATTGTGACCTTTGACCCGACCCATGTTGAGAAGAATGGCGAGTGTGAGGGCTAACCCAGTTGCTCTGGGTTTTAGTTCTTTGTTTAGGGGGAAGAGGAGGCAGCTGTGTGTGCGGACATACTCGCGGACTGAACTCAAATTCCTTTGTGATTGCACCCTGATACACACACACACACACACACACACACACACACACACACACACACACACACACACACACACACACACACACACACACACACACACACACACACACACACACTCACACACATGCATGTGACCCCGTCACTTGGAGTAAAGCTCTTTTGGCATCCTTATCTCACTTCCTGCATTTTTTCAATATTTTTTTCCCCTACATACATACTAGCTGATCATGATCCGTCTGTCTTCACTTCTCCCCGAAAACATCTATCCATTTTCCCCAAATACAGTGATACCTTGGCTTAACTTAATTGATTCCCAGAGTGTGTAAGGTGAAAAAAAGTGTATCCCAAAAAATAATTTCCCATACAAAACAATTGAAATGAGAGTAATCCGTTCCCCATAAAACATAATGTTCTACTTTCTAATTTTCTAAGGCTTAAAACAACACAAAATATACCTTATTTTATGTATAATAAATGTGATATGGTATTATCATTAAAGAAATAAACTGTACTGTATAATAAAATCGTTTTATTTACCTTTATGATGGTCGTTGATGGAATGGAGTGCCCGGTTTCTTCAGCATTAAACACTTGATAAGGAACGTAACCTTCTTCTTTCACTGCGATAATTTTATCTAGTTCCTCATCAATTGTGTTCTGTTTAGCTGGGTTGATAGCCTTTTGCATCAAATGCACAGATGGCTTGTGTGGGTCGTTTGTGGAGCCTGATTGATGGGATATTTTAACCTTGCAGTCTACAGGCTGCCTTTGAACAAAGTTGAAACTCTCTCACTGTCGTCTGCCCGTCTCTTTAATGTTTAAAACCACCACCCCTCACTGCTGCGTTCTTGACCAATCACATGGCTTTAACCGAAGACTGGGAGTGGGGAATAGAGAACAAAAACAGTCGGCTGCCATTTTCTTGTGAGGAGAACGGGCTCGTTTGCGAACGACCATCACTCATTGTGGCAGCTCCGTGTGTATCCCGAAAAATAGTTCGTATGCCAAGGTAAAATGTTCATAAATTTAACGTTCGTAAACCGAAAAATTCGTAAGCCAAGGTATCACTGTACTTCCTTTTTGTGAGACCCTGGCGATAGATAGATTTGAGATGGACGGACTTCGACAGCTGCGGCTTGGTCATGGTCTCACATTCAACTGGCGCCTCTAGGTTGCCCCTTGCGGGTGGTCCCGATGAAAGCGGTCTTATTTTGTGTCTTCACCAACATTTCTGCTTTCAGAATGGCACGATTTCCAAGGTGGTGGACCCCATAATAGCAGACAGGAGAGATGACCAGGCAATAATTGACAAATTATATCAAATTAAGTCAGCAGGAACAGAATCTCAAACAACAAAGTCATCAGAACACAAAGGTCCAAAGTAGCAAACAAAACCATGAGTAAAACATGACAAGATGAAACATACCTGACAGGGTGAAACAAAACAATGACCAGACATCGAATGGTTGTGCCGGGAGTCCTTTTAACTGCCACTAATTAAAACGACCAACAACCTGTAGGTGGGGCCGTACAGTGCCACCTGTTGGTCACAAACTGAAACGTGACACAGCATGAGTTCCTGAACAAAACAATCCAAAAAATGTATTTTACAAAGAAGTAAACTACAAAATACATTCATTTATACGCGCCTTTCAAGGTCACTTTACAATTATAGCATACATTTTGCACTGGGTGAGCAGCGGCAGCCACATGCGCCAGCGTTCACTCAACACGGAAGTAACTCATATAGATAGAAACCTAACTAACTAGCTTATTCTATACATTTCATTTATAAGCATCTTTCAAAACTCTCAAGGTCACTTTACAGTCACAGGATAAGTAAGATGGCAAGCTAGATAGCCAGATAGCTATATAGCTAGCTAGCTAGCATTATATATTTATTTATATGTTTATACAGCGAAAGCATAACACCATACATTGACTTACAAATGCTATGAAAGTCAGCAGGAATAAAATCTTAAACAACGAAGTCATCACAATACAAAGGTCCAAAGTAGCAAACAAAACTATAAGTAAAACATGACAAGACGAAACATACCTGACAGGGTGAAACAAACAATGACCTGACACCGAATGGTTGTGCCGGGAGTCCTTTTAACTGCCACTGATTAAAACGACCGACACCTGTGCAGCTGCAGGTGGGAGTCCTACAGCGCCACCTGCTGGTCGCAATCTGAAACGTGATACAAAATGAGTTCTTGCTAGTCTAGAAACATGAACCACCCAGACGGAAGAAACAGAGAAGACTGAGTGCCACCATTAATAGAATCGATGCAGTCAATAGAAAGACCAGCTGTTTTTTTAAATTTTTTTTTTGCATGAATGTAAAAAAAAACAAACAACAAATACAATATTGTAATGTAATCCTTCCCCCGATGAGTCAAAACGGTAGCTACTGAAATGAAGTGGGGAAAAAAAAACAGCTGTATGAATACTTGTGTGCATAAAATGGCTGATTTAGAACGGCCATTTTGGAACGAAACAGAAATCTTCATTGGAATTTCCTCTTGGATCGTTTGTCATCCGCTAGATCGAGGGGAGTTTTATGAAATTCTTTCTTCCTTGGCCATCTCTTCACTCCAGCACAGAATTTCGAGTTTAATTCCAGATTTGGGAAATAACGTTTTGACACTCCTTTACATAAATCGTTGCCGTGACGCCAAAATGTTGCTTTTCTTGTTTTTCTCCTGTGTCGGGGGGTTAAAATATTACACGCGCGCTAGCTATTTGCTATCTATTAGCTGGCTATCTGGCTGGTTGGCTATCTAGCTGGCTAGCTATTTGCTATCTATTAGCTGTCTAGCTAGCTGGCTGGTTATCTAGCTAGCTAGCTATTTGGCTGTTTAGCTGGCTGGCTAGAAAATTTGCTGTCTATTAGCTGTCTGGCTGGCTATCTAGCTGGCTAGCTATTTGCTATCTATTAGCTGTCCAGCTAGTTGGCTGGCTATCTAGCTAGCTATATGGCTGTTTAGCTGGCTGGCTAGCTATTTGCTGTCTGGTTGGCTGGCTATCTAGCTATTTACTATCGGCTGTCGAGCTGGCTATCTGGCTAGCTAGCTATTTGGCTGTTTAGCTGGCTCGCTATTTGCTTTCTATTAGCTGTCTGCATACCCATAAAAATTTCAATTGTGGCTTTGATTAAAAAGCTATTTATTTCAAATTACAGCCACATATTCAGTTTATGGAAGACCATTCATCAGAGTTTCAGCTATTTATGCACATTTTTAGTCAATTTATGGCTTTCTCAAGATGTGTTCCGAATGTCCACCATTTTGTTGCAAACAAACCTTGTACTCGTCTGACTGACAAAGTTGTCAATGACTTTGACACCCTCCTCTTTCTTGATCAATAAAGATGATTCAGATTCTCATTTTATACAAATAGCATATTTAGTGGTCCCACGATAAGTATTAAAGAAAAAAAAATGTTTTTTTTGGCAACAATAAAGTAAAAAAAACCACGTAGTTCCAAATCCCAGTTTTATTGGTTGTTGGATTACAGGTGAACCAATGGCACAAGAGATGAATCCACAATATCAAACAAATTATACAAAAAGAAATAAAAAATCATACAAAGTTCCAGTTATACAAAGCAAAGATGTGGATTTTTCTTTTTCTTGTATTTATGTCTTCCCCCTTAAACCATCTCATTTCCTACTGCCCCAAAGCGTAAGGCACAGTCAATACCACCACCGCACAATCGCCATTCCACATCCGTTTGTCTTTGCCTCGGTTACCGTGGAGACAGTATC
>NC_142750.1:2942500-2995000 GCF_051943395.1 Hippocampus bargibanti | reverse complement strand
TAGTTTGCGAACACTGCTAGGCACTCATGATAAGAACATACTGGCCAGAGCTAGCACACTGTATCGGTAGAGGGCTGCACACGCAAATAATTGTTGTGTTGATTTAATCGCAGTTTTCTCAACCCAATCTGGATCGATTCAGACATAGCACTACTGAAGGCCTAGCGATGGAAACCACAGCCCGCCGCTGTTAAAATGGAGCATACGTAAGCCGTACCCAAAGTTTTTAGCTCCCCATGATGAAGAAGACTTTTTCATAGAGCCTCACGAGTAGTACCCAGACATATCAAATCCGGGTCAAAGGTTAAGTGCCGGCACGTTGGTGAGATGGGAAAGAAAAATCAATACGCACAGGTTGACGTTTTTGACCTCTGAACTCTACGGATCTCAAATATCCATCTGGCACTCCAAAGTTAAGATGATGACGTCGTCACCTACTTGGTGGAGGCGGTGCATTGAAGGCCCCCGTTGGCGGTTAGGGTCCAATATTTGCCGGCAGCGGTGCGGAAAGCGCACTTCCTGTTCTCGCGGCTGATCTCCACTTGAAAGACTTCCTGGTCACCTTCTTCGTCCTGATTGGCTGACAGATCCATACCTGCGGTGCAGAAATGAGGGGTTGGGGAGGGTTGCAGCGGTTAAAGGCCACGTTTGATGGGTGAGCTGTGAATGGAATTTCATTTCTAAGCGCCTTTCAAAACTCTCAAGGTCACTTTACAGTCATAGGATAAGTTTTTCTGTGGGTGAGCAGCGGCAGTCACACGCGCCAGCATTCACTCAACCCGCAAGTAACTTGGACAGAATAGTAAGACAAATAGATAGAAAGCTAGCTTGCAAGCCAATAGATAGCTAGTAGCTAGCCAGTTAGATAGCTAGCCAGATAGCCAGCTAGCTAGCCAGTAAATTAATAGCTAGCTAGGTAGCCAGTAACTAATGCCAGAGATGATCCAGATGCACCCGTGAAAATCATCTGGTTAGGGTCAGAGAACCGAAATGAGTGTCATATGGTTTGGATTAGTAAAGGATTTTGACAGACTGCGGCTAGATGCATGTGGAATTGTCGCGGCTTGGATTTGAAGCGGATTTACAGTACAAGGGACAAGAGATGTGACACAGTCTCTTTTAGTCAATGGGTGCTACAGCTTCGTGTTTGCTTTTCAACATTTAGCTTGTAGCAGACGGGCCCATTCCACCGTGACGTGCCTGATCCACTGGTGAAAATGACGCTTTGATCCTCTCTGCTTTTATCCAGAACTGCTTCATTCGACAAAGAAGGTGCAGAAAGGTGCTTAGGATTGAATGACTGTATGTGTCTTTGTGCAATTACTTTATATTACTTCCGCGTTGAGTGAACGCTGGCGCGTGTGGCTGCCACTACTCACCCGCAGAAAAAATATCCTGTGACTGTAAAATGTCCGTGAGAGTTTTGAAAGGCGTTTATAAATGAAATGTATTATTATCACATTATTTGTTATTTAGTTTTTTTGTAGTTTTGACTTCAAGATGGCCGCCGCGAGAGTTGCTGCTATTACAGCAGCTCCTGTATTTTGTTTTTTCTACTTCTTCCTTTCCTTTCCACTTACTTTATCACTTTGTTGCTATGAAATGGACATTTTTCCACTGCGAGACTAATAAAGACTAATTTAATTTAATCTAATGTAAATCTTGACCTGATTAACTTCACTTTAGCCTGACAAACGAGCTACAGAGAAATAAACAATGTCAGTCTATAATGGACGGCAAACCCAACTGTACTCGGCGCATAGTTTGTATAATGCACAATACGCGCCATTGTGCATGATGAGGTCATCGTTTGACCGTTAGCCGGAGGCGCCCCCCCCCCGATAGCGAGAGAAACGTGGACTGTGTTGGCCTGCTGTGTAAATGTGTGCATAAAAGAAACGCGTGTTTGAAAAAAAAAAAAAACGATTACAGTCACGTGCTTGTTTTTTTTTGTGTGCTTTTTTTACAATCCTTCTTTTATGCTCAAATCTCATTTTTTTTCTCCCCATCTTTCTTGTTCTCCACATGCGATATTAAAGATGGAAAATTCCACAAGCTGAACGACGCCAATGACGATGAGGAGCGTTATATTGGCAACTTTGAGCTGCAGCTGTCTGGGAACTTTTTTTTTTCTTCATTTCAAACCCGAGCGATATCACTTGACGACATTTACAAGATGTTATGAAGAGATGAGGACTTGAGAGCACATCTGCAACGGAAGAGTCAAATGGGGAAAAATTACAGAATGTGGAAAAGAAGGGGGAAAAAAGTACTCGTTTTTTTGGCTTGCCATCATTTTTATATTTAAAAGGATGAGGGGGAAAAAGAAAATGGTATAACATTAAAATAAAAAATACAGATAAAAAAATAAAATTATAATAAAACGTATTAATAAATAAAAATAAAAAAAAAAAATACAAATAAAAATATAGACATAAAATAAATAAATAAAATGAATAAATAAATAATATCAAATATAAAATATGAAACAAAAAATATAAAACAAAAAATATAAAACAAAAAATATAAAAGAAAAAATATAAAATATAAAATATAAAATATAAAACAAAAAACAAAAAAAACAAAAAACAAAAAACATAAAACAAAAAGCTAAAAGCTACAAATTAAAACTTAAAACTACAAATTAAAACTTAAAACTCAAAAATTTTAACTTAAAACTACAAATTAAAACTTAAAACTCAAAAATTAAAACTTAAAACTCAAAAATTAAAACTTAAAACTTAAAAATTAAAAACAAAAAATATCAAATAAAAAATAAAAAATATCAAATATCAACTAAAAAAATAAAAAAGATCAACTAAAAAATAAACATCAAATATATATAATATAGCAAATATCATATAGCAAATATCAAATAGCAAACATGAAACATGTAACAAAAAACAAAAAACAAAAAACATAAAACAAAACATAAAACATAAAGCTAAAAGCTACAAATTAAAACTTAAAACTACAAATTAAAACTTAAAACTCAAAAATTTAAACTTAAAACTACAAATTAAAACTTAAAACTCAAAAATTAAAACTTAAAACTCAAAAATTAAAACTTAAAACTTAAAAATTAAAAACAAAAAATATCAAATAAAAAACAAAAAATATCAAATATCAACTAAAAAAATAAAAAAGATCAACTAAAAAATAAAGATCAAATATATATAATATAGCAAATATCATATAGCAAATATCAAATAGCAAACATGAAACATGTAACATAAAACCAAATTAAAATTAGAAATCTGAAAATTAGAAAATTAGAATTTGCAATGTGAAAATAAATTAAAATTAAAATTACCCATTAGACGCACGAAAATCAAGCCTCTTGGGTATGCCTTATACACGGGGAAATACGGTAGTTGTCATTGTTGCATTATATAATAAATACATATGGAATTATGCAACCCAGACATAGAAAGCGCCGCCTTTGGAAAGAAAGCCATGACCATGAGAGTCCACAGCCACGCGTGCGTAATCCTGATAAGTGCATTTCCTGTTTAATGAATAGCTCCCACGGGACGGTGCGCTAGATTGTGCACACCGCAACAAAACTGACCACACTGCAAAATCCTCCCATCCCCGATGTGCCCTGAAAATACCCTCTCCATCTTTTTTTTTTTCCAAGCCCAATCATTCTGACCGAGACAAGAGATTTGATGGACGCCGTTTAATGCCACCCAGCAGCGGCTTTGCTGTCTACGCACGCGATTGTGCACACTTCAATTGCCAGTGTGTGCGTGTATATATGTGTGTGTGTGTGTGTGTCTGCTATTGTTTCGGCAGGCTCGACCCAGCAGGCGGACAGCTGGGGTACAAACGGGCAGACAGCACATCATCGGGCTTTGTTCCGATTCAGAAGCACGACATTGCCAGCCGGTCTTGCCGATTTTAAATCGCCTAATCAAGCTGCGGGAAACACACACATTGTCGCACCCTTCCTGTATCACGCAAAGGTCACGGTGCCAAATTGATTTTTCAACTCGTGCCGAGTGTGAAGGGCATTTCGGCAAAGACACACACACACACACCACACAGGAAGCCAAATCAAAGGGGGAGATTCTATGCTGCCCATCCCGCCTCACTTGCTTAGAAGTGTAACATCCGACTTACGACCGAGTTGCGTTCCGATGAAACGGTCGTAAGTCGAAATGGACGCAAGTCGAAATACATTCAAAATGTTGAATAGAGACTCGGAGGCTAAATGACACGTAAACTCCGCCCCTCTGGTGCCATCACGCGGTCCATTGCTGTGCGAGTGTGAGATGCTAGCTGGCTGGCCAAAATTGTCATACATGTTGCGGTGCCAAGTGTAGAATTAAAATGTTTAAAAAGGTCGTAAGTACGGGTGGTCGTAAGTCGAGCTGGTTGTAAGTCGGATGTTACCTGTACATGAACCCATATTAACAATATTTACAACATTTCGAAAATCACCATTTTCGATTTTTTTTTACACGTTTAAAAAAGGCCATTTCAGAATTTTTATAACTTTTTTCAAATCGCCATTTTAGTTTTTTTCTTACGACATTTAGAAAATCAACATTTTAAATATTTTACAAAATTTTTAAAATCGTCATTTTATAAAAATGTTGATAAAATTTAGAAAATCGTCATTTTTAATTTTTACAGCTAAAACCCTGTACCACCATGAGATTAAGAGTTTTGAAAGACTTATAAATTATTCTTATTATATTATTATTATCATCCTTTGCTAGCTATTTGCTATCTATTAGCTACCTGGCTGCTATCTATCTATCTATCTATCTATCTATCTATCTATCTATCTATCTATCTATCTATCTATCTATCTATCTATCTATCTATCTATTAGCTATCTAGCTGGATGGCTATCTAGATAGCTATCTATTAGTTATCTTTTAGCTAGCTAGCTAACTTTCTATCTATTTGAGTTACTTCCGGGTTGAGTGAACGCTGGCGCGCGTGGCTGCCGCTGCTCACCCACAGAAAAACTGATCCTGTGACTGTAAAGTGACCTTGAGAGTTTTGAAAGGCACTTATAAATCAAATGTATTATTATTATTATTATTATTATTATGGTATTTCAACATCAGCAGCTAGTAAATGATAACAGCAATCATTTGCTCTCTCTGATTGCAAGAGCACCGTCGCACACTGTCGGGTGGGCGCGTGTCAAGTTTCATTTCCTGCCAGCCGAGGTGGGGCGGGGGGGGGGGGTCAAGGACACAACTGGCATCCTTTGGGTGGGGGTCGGGGTCTTTGTTCCGACTTAAAAATGGAAAGGGCTCAGTATCATTCAGTGCAGTTTGACCCAATCGCAATTTACAGTCACGATGAAACTGTTTTTTTTTTTTTAGGGTGTGGGGGGCGTAATCCGCTCCTCTGGAAATGCATTGAGATAGTGAAAGCTAACCTCATCTGACCCCACCCGCCCCCCCACCGCCCATATACCAGACTAATAGTGGTCTGGAACCAGACGCACAGGGCCAATCACAGGTCACACAACAGTAGCAAACAGGAAATGATTACCTCCCACCCCCCACGGCCCCAAATCAATCGCTTAAAAAGGCCATTTGAGAAAAAAGGCTAACGGATGCTAAATGTAGCATCCCAACCCTTAAGTGGTCCCTTGGGGATTTTGGGGGCAAGAGGATAAAATGGGCAGCACAGAAACGATTAAGCACACTCACATCCACGGGATAATTTGGAATGTCCAATCAGATAGATTTACGGGCCGAATGCATTATATAGTGGGCCAGATTTGGCCCGCGGGCCTTGTCTTTGACACCTGTGCATTAATATCCATCCATCAGTCTATTTTTGCTTTATCCATCTATTTCGCTTCATCCAGATTGCTTTATCCTCATTAGGGTAGATATAAATATATATACAGATAACATCCGACTTACGACCGGTTCAACTTACGACCACTCGTACTTACGACCACAACCTCCAGACCCTATTTCAAAAATTGTAATTATACACTAGCGAGATAGCTAGTGAGCCGCCGGGATAGCTGATAGCTAACAGATAGCAAATAAGGAGCAAAAATATAGCTAGTGTAGCTAGCTTGATAACTAGCTAGATAGCTAATTGGGTAAACTTAGTAGAAATACAGTATGTAACAATTGATGGTGGCCTATTAAAACAATTGTTTTACCATTTGGATTGTTCACATTTTTTTTGGGCGGGGGGGACTAAATGCTGGTGTGACTTTTTCGAGTGCCTCGTCATTGGTCGCAATTGTGTGCTTAGGTACACCATAGAGTCCAGAGTGCCATACATCATTCAATGGGGATGCGCCTTATACACCAGAAAATACGTTTGTCTCAAATTACGTTGACATTAAAGCGCTTCTGTCAACAAAGGAAGACAAGCGCATTTTCCTGCCTTGACCCCATGTGACGTCGGTGGCCATTTTGATGATACTAAGCAGCATTTGGGACGGAGATCATCACACTGGCTTCGGCTAATGCGAGCCAGGCCACTTCAACCGCCATGTTGGCTCCAGTGAGGGAGCAAAGTCTAAATCCAAAAACATCTGGAGCCAGTTTATTTCTGATCTGTTTTTTTTTTTTTTTTGTCCCCTTTCTCTCTCTTTACAGCTCATCGAGTCAACGTTTGCTTCCCTTTCAGTAAAAAGACAAGCTCGCAGAACATGCACCAGAAGAGACAGGAACGGAAACAGAACATGAACAGCCATTTTTACATTTCTGGTTACGTTTGGCTACGGGAGAGCGCCACGGTGTCATTCCGACGGAGCCTCCATTTTGTGGCAACGGAACAGGAAGTGCTGATGGGGAGAAAAGTGGATAAATGATCCATTGATAAGTAAACAGAGCGGCGCGGTTGAACAAAATGGCTCAGATAGTCACGGAGAGATCGGAGCTGGATGGGGGGGGGGGGGGATTTTTGTTTTCTCAAGAAACATGACATTTGTTTCAGAGAGAATATTCCGGTAAAAATGCTTTATTGACAGTAAATGTTGGCAGTAAATAGATTTGTTGTGATATTGTATGACGTAGCGCTCCATATGATAACAAAAGTCATTCTTCACTTCTTTTTATTTATCGAGCTATATAGCTATTGCTAGCTAGCTAGCTAGCTCGCTATCTATTTGCTATCTATCTGCTATCTAGCTGGCTAGCTATTTGCTATCTAGCTTGTTGTCTGTTTTCTTAGAAGAGAGGCTAATTTGCTTCATTCTTATTTAACAATTGCACTATTAGCTATCCAGCAAGCTATCTATTAGCTAGCTAGCTAGCTTTCTATCTATTTGAGTTACTACCGGGTTGAGTGAATGCTGGCGCTGCTCACCTACAGAAAAACGTATCCCGTGACTGTAAAGTGATCTTGAGAGTTTTGAAAGACGCTTATAAATGAAATGTATTGATTACATTTGTAGTTTCAGAAAAAAAGCGGTTCGATTGTGCTATGATTATAGGAAATCTTGGCTATCTAGCTAGCTAGAAAGCTATCAAATTAGCATTCTAGCTGGCTATCTATTTGCTATCGAGCTGTATAGCTAGCTGTCTATCTAGCTAGCTATTAACTACATAGCTATCTAACTAGCTATCTAGCTGCCTATCAATTGTCTGCTTTCTTAGAAGATAGGCTAATTTGCTTCGTTCGTATTTAACAATTTCACTATTAGCTATCTATTAGCTAGTTAGCTTTCTATCTGTTTGAGTTACTTCCGGATTGAGTGAACGCTGGCGTGTGCGGCTGCCGCTGCTCACCCACAGAAAAACGCCCATCAGACCAGCCTGAATACTTGACGAGGTTGGGGGGAGGTGCGCCATGAGGGAAATTACGCAAGAGGTGCGATGGAGAAGGAAGGAAGGAAGGAAGCGGACAAGCTTTTTTGTCTAGCGTTTGTGCAGCTGGAAAGCAAAGGCCGCAAAGGCTAACACTGGGTCTGCTCCTCTCCCATAAGCATCTTTTAAATACAGTACATCATATTAGCTGTTGTTAAAGCACTACAT
This sequence comes from Hippocampus bargibanti, assembly GCF_051943395.1. Taxonomy (NCBI): domain Eukaryota; kingdom Metazoa; phylum Chordata; class Actinopteri; order Syngnathiformes; family Syngnathidae; genus Hippocampus; species Hippocampus bargibanti. Next base: position 2,987,024 of record NC_142750.1, on the reverse strand, counting down.
AAACCAATATGTATCTATTGCATTGTATTTTTGGACAGCTGCCCTCATTTCAAGCTCATATAACTCCAGACCCATATCATTTAGGGATTCTGTGACTGAAAGGTGACCTGGAGAGTTTTGAAAGGCGCCTAGAAATGAAATGGATCATTACTTTTTGAAGTAGACTCAACGTTTCTTGCTACCTATTCGCTAACTATTAGCTATCTATCTAGCTAGCTAATAACTGTTTATTAGCTAGCTAGCTTTCTATTTGCTTACTATTAGCTATCCATCTATTTAGCTAATAACTGTTTATTAGCTAACTAGCTTTCTATCCATTTCAGTTACCTGGCTAGCTATTTATTTGCTATCTATTTGCTGTCTGTCTGTCCGTCCATCCATCCATCCAGCTATTAGCTGTCTATTAGCTAGCTAGCTTTCTATCTATTTGAGTTACTTCCGGGCTGAGTGAACGCTGGCGCGTGTGGCTGCCGCTGCTCACCCACAGAAAAAAAAATGTGTGTGTTGGGGGTGATCTGGGGGGGGGGGCAGTGTGTGCCTATTATGGCAGCATGTGGGAAGGCTTGTAAATGTGTGGCAATGTGTTGGCAAATTGCTGCAGCGGCGGCCAAAAATCATTAAACCGGTGGTGGTGGTGGTGGGGGGGGGGCGGAGTATGAGTCTACGGGGATGGATGGTTGAGGGTTACAATGACTAAGATAGTCACATTGTGTGTGCGTTTGACACATACAGTGATACCTTGGCTATGAACTTAATTGGTTCCCAGACAGAGTGTGTAATGCGAAAATCCCAAAAATTAATTTCCCACAGGAAATCATTAAAATGAGAATAATCCGTTCCCAAGTCCCCATAAAACATATTTTTCTACTTTCTAATTTTCTAAGCCAACCGATGTCTCCGGACAAGTTGTGTCCATAATTTGTAAAATGGCTTCAAATGACTTCTACGGAGTGCATTTTAATAAGATTCCACCGCATATAGCTATACTTTACGTTTTAAGACTCGTGCTGAATATTCCGGAAATCTTGTTTTTGAGTTGGTGACGAGTCCTCACGTTACGTCACTGAAGGAACGCCACTGACCGAAAAAATGACACATTGTAGCAGTCCTTCCATCACGTCAATGCATTTTGCTGTACTTGTTTGGTCTGAAAACTTCGTGTTGCACCAAAAAGAGGCAGAAGAGGGTGACAAAGCTCCGTGTAAGGAATTAGTCTGTGAAAACGGGCTGCCTCTTTTTAGTGCTACATTTTCCCACCCTATTGCCTCAAAATGGCACGGAATAAATTCTTGAATTGATTGCAAACATGTATGCTTTCCTCTTCAGAACTATTTGAATCATATTCATAACTGGATGTGTAACAAGAAAGCATATTCTCCGAATCAGAAGCCATTGTTTAGATTCTCCAGCAAGGCAAGACGTCTTGGGGTGACGCCGCGAACAAGGGGGCGGGACCTTCTGAAACTGGCCACTTCCGGGTTCATTTTTTTGCAGATTTTGGACACTAACTCATTTTTATTGGTGTTTTGCATTTGACTAAAAATATCATACTGCGTGTTTCGGGTATTTTAGATGCATAAAAACGTTTTTCTGATGTCAGTTAGGAAACAAAAAAGTGATGTCGGTTGTCCTTTAAAACTACACAAAATATAATGTAAAATGAAAATTTGAGGGGGTGGGGTGGTTATTTGGCCTGTAACTGTCTGTGTGTGGGGGAGGGGAAGGGGTGGTCAGCAGTCCAACATGCCGTCACGGTAACATTCCCACCGAGAGAAGCAAGCAAGAAACTCACCTTGACGGGTGGAGACGTTCTTCTCGTTGGCCGCCGCGAGGACCACCTGCGGGTGGCTCTGCTCCAGCTGGAAGAGCTCGTCCTTGCCCACGCGCATACTCTTGCCGGACTTCATAGTACCGGAGGGTCCAGACGGCGCCAGGTACTTTCCCCCGCAGTCCCTGAACGCCACCTTGCCGGAGCGAAACTCCAGCGTGTAGCCGGTGTTCTTGTCCGTGGCGGCCACCAGCGCCCCGTCGTTCCTCAGGAAGCGGTTGTCGGAGGTCTGCAGGTGGTAACGCTGCTCTCGGAAGACCAACGTGACGGTGGAGTCCACCCCCCACGGCACGTCGCGGTCAATGGCGATCTCGTCCGCTTTGGAGCTCAGGTGAGCGTAGCGTTTGCGGGTCAGGCTGAAGACGTTCACCTGCGGGTGCATGGCGATGTGGACGCTCCATTTCTCGGTCGGAGACGCCGTCTGGGCGAAGCAGATGATGCGGTCTTCGGTTCCGCCCAGGTAGCGACCGAAGAGCTCCGATTGCAAGGACCAGCGACCGTCGTCGTGGGCCGTGATGACGAAGCGGCATTCGGGGCTCGAGACTTCGCTGTCGGCGGTCACGTTGCCGTCCTTGTCGCTGGCGATGTAGCGGCCCAGATGCGACTTGAGGAGGAACACGTTGCCGCTCGCGTTGTCGCCGCTGGTCTCCAAGGTCCAAATCTGCTTCTTCTTCATGCTCGAGGCCGAAGCGTTGATTTTGAAGCCGAACGTCTCGGCCGTCAGGTATTTATTCCCGGAGTTGATGAGTCCGAACTGGATTTGCAGCATGTCGCTGGTTCCGTTTGTGGCGCCGTTAGTCGTCATGGCGGTCCGGTTCTGGAAATGTGATGGAAGGTCTGGGTGGGGAGTGGGTGGGCACTTTTTTTTTTGGTCTTCTGGCCTGTTAAAGGGTAGGATGCTGCGGTGCCTCGCGTGCTTCTCTTTGTTTGACTAGTGGGTCGGTGAACGCGCGTCCCCGTTCCTGCGCCAGCCTCATCAGCGCAAGCCCGCCGCCACGGCTGCAGCCTATATAAGCGTATGTGACGTCAGAGGTAAACCACGCCCATTGTGGCTTCAGGGATAACTGCAAAGTTGCAAAGGTACTTGCACTTACTACTTCAGTAGCAGGACAAAGTAATTGGGTAAAAAAAAAAAAAACAGAAATTCCCTGGAAAAAGTCAAAGCACTGATTCAATTCCTGGATATAAATCATAAATCTTGAAGTTATAATTCATCCATTATATGGACAAATGCATTGAACAGTTTTTTTTTTACAGAAGAGAAAACATGGGTTTTATATTAGCATATTTGCATACACTTTCCATTTGTACAACTACTGTTATTATTTACACGAGCATGGCCGTTTTCGTTTGACAGTGATACCTTGGTTTACGAACTTAATCGGTTCCCAGACAGATTGTGTAAGGCAAAAAGTGTGTATCCCAAAAATTAATTTCCCATAGGAGACCATTAAAATGAGAATAATCCGTTCCCAGATCCCCATAAAACATAATTTTCTACTTTCTAATTTTCTAAGCCTTAAAAGTACACACAATATACATATTTTATGTATAATAAATGTGATATGGTATTATAATTAAAGAAATAAACTGTACTGTATAATGAAGTCGTTTTCTTTACCTTTGTGATGGTTGTTGATGGCTTGGTGGAATGGAGTGGCCGTTTCATCGGCATTAAACACTTGATGAGGAACGTAGCCTTCTTCTTTCACCATCTTAAGCCAGGGTTTTTGTCATTGTCACTCAAATTGCCAGACCCACAGAATATTTAGTTTTAGGACTACATCAACATTCAATGTAGCGTTACAAACCTTAGACTCTCTTCTTTCATTGGAAAAAAAAGAGTTAATTCCTAAATTATTTGGTTCCAAAGTTATATGAGATTGAAATGGGGGCAGTTGTACAAAATACAATGCATACATACATTATATTGCACTTTAACAACAGCTGAATCTGAAAAAAAGCGCCAACATGGAAAAAAAAGGAAATGATGCCCCCTTTGTGGAAGGAAAAAAACATGGCCAGAGATCTGGCCAGCGCTTTATCGACACCCTAGCAAGAAAAAAAACATATTTATATTTTCAATTCTCAAATAAATTTGGAAAAGGGCAGTATACAGCAGCCCTATACTCAATTTTAGTTACTGTTTCGAGAGTTAATGGGCATGAGGGGAGTATCTGGAAAAGGTGGTGGGCAGGGTGCGGAGGGTAATTAATTTGACTTCCACTTAATTCCTGCGTGTGCTGCCATGTGCTATGCCACTGACATACGCATGTGATCGTACACTGCTACACACACACCCCCACTCCTCTCAATAGAGCCTTTGTGTTCAAACATGAATCTAACACACACAAATTCCTGTTTCAATGATTTTGTGAGGTCCGGATAACTCCAGATATGGAGTGAGGACCACCGTTGCTGATAAGTTCAGAAAACTAGTGTCACATTTGAACACTAAATGTCAGCCCATTTCCCACTTCAACTTCTTTAAAAACAAAGAAATAAAAAGTGGACTTGTAACTGAAATAACACCGGGAGTGAGGACTCTGAATGGGTACATTCAAAGTCCTCACCCCTGGGGTGAATTTGGTTAAAATATCATTTTACTTTTTGTGATATGAACTTTTTTCCTCTCATTAACCACGCACACACACACATAAAAACAAACAGTGAGTAAAAAGTGTGTGTATCCAAGTGAAATGAAAATACACACCAAAAATCATTTTGGATGAATTTGTGAGGACCTCTCTCAAACTTTAACAGATGCATATATCGACCCTGTAGAAGCCTTTAGAATGAAAAACTTGTGAGGACCGGCCAAAAGGTCCTCACTTGTCAAAAATGTCCTCACTACATATGGTATAAAATGTTAGTGGTCCTCACAAGACTAGTCATACACATACACATTAGTGGTCCTCACAAGACTAGTCATACACATACACACACACTTACACAGGCATGGTTGTAATGTAATGATGGAGACACCAGAGCAGGTCTCTAATCCATTTTCCCTCCCATCACACTGCAGAGCCCCCGAGGGACGTCCAACATGGCAAAACAAACAGCTCTCCTCCCCCGATTTCCTGCTTTACGAACCATCCCAGAATCCCTCCGTCAGTCGACCCCCCTTGGTGCCCAAACCCGACCCCCGCCCGGGTCTCCATTCGTGCCCTTTGTACCACACTCCCACCTCGTAGTCCACTAAGCCTAAAAAGATGAGTCATACAAAATACATCCCAGAAATGGGAGCTAGCGGTTTGTGGCTAAAGCGTTCATGCTGGAGGCACAGCCGACCCCCCACTTTTTTTTCTGGGTTCACCCCAACCCCCCTTGAGCAAAAAAAGGAAAGGTTTTGGGGGAAGGGACAGCAGGGAGGCCGCGTTTGTGTGTGAAATGGCCGCTATCTCCACCCCCTGTTGCGGGGGGAGCTCATCTCCTTGTCACCATGGCAACCAAAAGAAGCTACGAATCAAGCTGGGTCGCCCGAACGTTTATAATAATCATAATACATTTAATTTAGAAGAGGCTTTCAAAACTCTCAAGGACACTTTACAGTCACGGGATATTTTTTCTGCGGGTGAGCAGCGGCAGCCACACGCGCCTGCGTTCACTCAACCCGGAAGTAACATAATAGATAGAAAACTAGCTAGCTACCAGATAGCCAATAGATAACCATCCAGCTAGATAGCTGATAGATAGCTAATAGATAGGTAATAGATAGCCAGCTAGCGAGCTAATAGATATTGCATTGTATTTTGGACAGCTGCCCTCATTTCAAGATCATATAACTCCAGACCTATATCACTTAGGAATTAACTTTTTTTTTCTAATAAAAGAAGAGAGTTTAAGGTTTTTTTTACGCTGCATCGAATGTTTATGTAGTCCTAAAACTCAATGTTTTTGTGGGTTCTGAAATTCCAGTGACAATGACAAAAACCCTGGCACTGAAATGGACACATTTTTGCACATCATACATAAATATAGACAAAATATAGAAACTATAAAAACAATATAAAATAACATAATAATAAAATATGTATATAAAATATATAGTAAAAATAGTAAATATAATAAAATCTAACATACAAGAATACATAATAAATAATAAGAAATATAGTAAAAATATCGAAAATATAATCAAATCTGACATAAATAATACATAATTAAATACAGTAAAAAAGTAGAAAATATAAAAATAATAACATAAAAGAATTATTATTATTATTATTATTATTATTATTATTATCAAGTTTATCATTAACAATGCAGATGGACGCTTGTGCGTCTGTTTTGTCTAATTGCGTGGACGTCTTGGCGAGCTCACACACGGAAAAAATGTGTGTGTGTGTGTGTTTCCTCTTAATGAATTTTACCACCCCCCCCTCACACCCTCTCAAATGGTGAGACAGGAGCCACTGGGTCAGTGGGTAATCTCTCAAGAGGGAGGGAATCAAACCCAGAATCCCCAAACACAAATTACATTTCATGTTAAAGAGATAACCACAAGTCAGGTCCATAAGGACAAAGCCCAATAAGCTGCTTAACTATTATTTCGCTCAACAAAAGAATAACATTTAACACATTCACTTCCAGACGGTGTGCAAAAATTTGTCCACTCCAGTGCCAGGGTTTTTGTCATTGTCACTCAAATTCCAGGACTCACAGCATATTGACTTTTAGGACTGCATAAAGACTCAATGCAGTGCAAGAAACCATAGTGGGCTATCTATTAGTTATTAGCTAGCTAATGTCGCTATCTAGCTGCCTACCTTGCTACATATATATTTTATATCTATTTGCTAACTAGCTATTTAGCTGGCTACCTAACTAGCTATCTATTTGCTATCGATTAGCCATCCTGCTGGCTACCTAACTAGCTATCTATATGCTATCGATTAGCTATGGTGCGAATGACTGCCGCTGCTCACCCACACACAAAAAAAAAAATCCAGTGACTGTAAAGTGTCCTTGAGAGTTTTGAAAGGCGCTTAGGCAATAAATGTATTATTATTATCATTATTCGTAGTAGTATTATTAGATGCTATTCATTCATCAGAAAAAATGGAGTTATCTGAGCTTGAAATGGGGGCGGCTGTCCAAAATACAATGCAAGACATATTGGTTTATATAATGCTTTATTTAACAACAACTGAAGCTGTAACAAAGCAATAACATGGAAAAAAGGGAAGGGGGAAAAAAAACATTGCCAGAGGCCATGGCCAGCGCTTTATTGGCACCCAAGGATGAAAAAAACAAAGCTATCTATTAGCACATGTAGCTGGCTATTTATTAGCTATATGGCTATCTAGCTGGTTAGCTGACTGTCTGGCTGGCTATTCATTGGCTATATGGCTATCTAGCTAGTTAGCTGGTTGTCTAGCTGGCTATCTGTTAGCTAGCTGGGTAGCTTTCTTTCTATTTGAGTTACTTACGGGTTGAGTGAACGCTGGCGCATGTGGCAGCCGCTTCTCACCCGCAGAAAAACCGATCCTGTGACTGTAAAGTGACCGTGAGAGTTTTGAAAGGCGCTTAGAAATGAAATGGTTTATTATTATTATTATTATAAAACCCGATTCCCCAAATTCGGGAATGGCGTTCCAACGCCATATTTCCAATTCCCAAATAAATTTGTGAATGGCAGTGAATGAGTTAATAGGTCGTAATTGTCATAACCGCATAACAAAAAGACACTGCGATTTTTCCCTTCAGCTTTGGTGCTAATCGGGTCTCTGGCAGCCTTATGCTTCCATTTTCGTTCCAAGTTAGCAAATATATGCTTTCTTCTTTGGCGTGAAGAAGCGCCACAGTTGAATTATTCACGTTGCTATGGTGACTGGGAGTAGAAAAGAGGTGCTGCATCTATCTTGGGGGTAGGGGGTCATTTGCGTTTCATAACAATAATAATAATGCGTTTAATTATAAACACCTTTCAAAACTCTCAAGGTCATTTTACAGTCACAGGATAAGTTTTTCTGTGGGTGAGCAGCGGCAGACACACGCGCCAGCGTTCACTCAACCAGGAAGTAAATACAGGTAACATCCCACTTACGAGCGGCTCGACTTACGACCACCCGTACTTACGACCACGACGTCCAGACCTTATTTTTAAAATTTTAATTCTACGCTTGGCACCGTAACACACATGACAATTTTGGCCGGCCAGCATCTCACTCTCACACAGCAATCGACCGTGTGATGGCACCAGAGGGGGAAGTTTACGAGTCATTTAGCCTCAGAGTCTCTATTCAACATTTTGAATGGATTTCGACTTACGACCGTTTGTTCGGAACGGAACTCGGTCGTAAGTCGGATGTTACCTGTAATATGACAACAAAAAGACACAGACAGCCATTCAATCTTCAGCATTTTCTGCTCACTCGTTGTCATACGAAGCAGTTCTAGGTGAAAGAGGAGAGGATCAAAGTGTCCATTTCACCAGTGGATCAGGGACGTCATGGTAGAATGTGTACCCCTCTGCTACAAGCTAAATGTTGAAAACAAACACAAAGCCGTAGCATCCATTGACGAAAAGAGACTCACATCTCCTGTCCCAGTTTGCGTGTCATTTAGCCTCAGAGTCTCTATTCAACATTTTGAATGCATTTCGACTTACGACCGTTTCGACTTACGACCGTTTGGTCGGAATGGAACTCGGTCGTAAGTTGGATGTTACCTGTAGATAGAAAGCTAGATAGCCAAGTTAGCCAACCGATAGGTAGTTAGACAGGTTGCCACTTAGATGGCTATATAGCTAATAGCTAGCAAGCTAGATAGTTAACTAATACACTGAATGTCACAATAAGTTTTTTTAAAGGTGCAAAATGAATTTTTTACAGATTTATTTAGTTAAAAAAAAAACACGTTTCGCTCAACAAAAAAAAAACTCAATTGAGCAATCCTTTCAGAATTGTATTTTATTTATTTTTGGAAACACGCGGAAAAACACAAGCCGGCGGCATCCACGGTTCTGTGTTAAAAGGCCAATTGTGAAGATGTTTGCGTTCAATCGACTCAATCGAGGTTTCACAGAAAGCGGAGGTATCAAGAAAACGGTCATCCCCCACCCATAAAATAAATCAAATTAAATTACATTGAAAAAAAAAAAAAAATTATGAGGCTTGGAAAACAGGAAGTGGATCTGAAGAGAGGGTGAATGGATGGTGGATGATGTGTTAAAAAGGGTAGCCTACACTGCGTGGGGAGGGCGGGAGGTTCTCGGGAGGCGGACCCACACGGGGATTCTTGATCTCTTGGACGTCCTTCGGGGGCGGGGCGACTCGCTTTCTGAGGTGATCTGAGGCTGTAAGAAAGCGTGAGTGAATGAATGACCCACGGTCTCGTTTACAAATTGCAGACGAGCTTACCTGCAATTTTTTTAGTCAACTGCACTTCTCCAACCTTCTGGATCTCCCGGATGTGGCGGTCGTCATCAAGCTACAAGGAACGTGCCCCACATACAAGCGCAACGTCTTTGCAGATTAACTCATTGACTGCCAGACCATGTTTTCAAAAATGTGTCCAGTCAAGTGCCAGGGTTTTTGTCGTTGTCACTCAAATGACAGCAGATGGAGTTTTAGGACCATATAAACGTTCAATGCAGTGGAAGAAACCTTAAGAAACCTCAATTCTTTCATTAGGAAAAAAGTTAATTCCTAAATGATGTGAGTCTGGAGTTATACGAGCTATAAATGAGGGCAGCTGTCCAAAATACACCAGGCCATAAAGTTGCCTGCCCCATTTTTCACAAGCTGAAACACAATAAGCCGACTAATCGCAAAAAAAAAAAGTATGAAGGATTGTTTGTTTATATTAAAGGACAACCGACACCATTTTTTTTGTTTCCTAACTGACATCAGTAAAACGATTTATAGCATCTAAAATACCCAAAACACGCAGGCTGATATTTTTAGTTAAATGCAAAACACCAATAAAAATGACTTAGTGTCCCAAAATTGCCACAAAATGAGCTCAGAATTGGGGCGATTCAAAAAGTCCCGCCCCCTTGTTCGTGACATCACGCCAGGATACTCCTTCACAAACTGCCTTGCTCCAGAATCAAAACAATGGCTTCAGATTCAGAGAAGATGCTTTCTTGTTACTCATCCAGTTATGAATATGATTCAATTACAGTAAAGTCTCGTTATATCGATATCGGTTATATCGATAGTCCCGCTTATTACGATACTATTTCTATGCACGCAAGGTGAAAATTACATGCGCGTAGGGTCGGATATATCGATAGTCCCGGTTATATCGATATTTTTTCGGACTCCCTTGAATATCGATATAACGAGACTTTACTGTAGTTCTGAAGAGGAAAGCATAAATGTTTGCAATCGATTAAAGAGGTCCTTCCGTCTCAATTCGAGCCGTCTGGACTCCAATTTAGCGTCCAGAAAATGCACAAGATGGCGCCCAAGCTCCATTGGAAATGGGCTGATTTGTCCGCTGGGAATTTTGCGTGTAAACCGACACCATCTTTATGCGACGTTTTGTAAGTTGTATGCCTGACGTCAAAGTTGTACGCCCCTGGCGTCTGGGCAGATGTTATTTCAGACAATGATATTACACTTTCAAAACAGCTAAAGCTGGAACAAAGCGCTAATATGGAAAAACAACATGGAAGTGAAAAAAAAAAAAACATTGTCAGAGGCCATGGCCACAGCTTTAACGGCACCCAAACAAGAAAAAAAAAACAATGGCGCTCTGTCATACAGTGAGACCTCAACTTACGAACTTAATTGGTTGCCAGACAGAGTGTGTAAGGCGAAAAGTGTGTATCTCAAAAAACATTTTCCCATAGGAAACCATTAAAATGGGAATAATCCGTTCCCGGGTTTCCATAAAATATACTTTTCAACTAAATAAGTCTTAAAACTACACACAACATACCTTATTCTATGTATAATAAATGTGCTATTGTATTGTAATGAAAAAAATACACTGCATTGTATCATAAAGTCACTTTATTTACATAGGTCGAAGGTCAAAGGGAATTGCTGTTTGGAAAGAGAGGCGCATAACATGAGGACTGTAATTAAAGAAATAAACTATGCTGTAAAATAAAGTTTTATTTACCATTTTGATGGTCGTTGATGGCTTATGGACGGAGAGTCACCTTCCATAAGGACTGTTGGTAACTTAACCTCTGGTGCTGTTCGGTCGTGTGCTTCCGCCGAAGATCACTCCGCCAGCCGTGGTGGGTGTGTATTATGTAAATAGTTCTTATTATAAGGTTTAATTTTCATAAATTTGACGTTTGTAAGACGAAAAGTTTGTAAGTTAAGGTTTGTAAGTTGAGGTCTCACTGTATTTTCAGTTCTAGAATAAATTCGTGAATGGCAGTGAATGAGTTCAAACAAAATTCTAATGAAAAAAACTCAAAACTAACACTAATAATCCCTAATAAAATCTGAGGCAAAATAAAGGATTGCACCCCCCCCCCGCGCCCCCCAAAAAAAAAGATCAAAAGGGACTCTAAAAATCAGTGTGTGCGTACCGTGGGATCCGTCCAGAGGGAACATTTATGGCAATGCCGGCAAGGAGCCCCCGGGGAGCGAAAGTGCTGGCAGAAGTGGTTGTATAGAACGATGGGCTGTCGGCAGAGGTAGCACATGGACGTGCCGCAGCGACACGATATGCGGTTGCAACCCCCCGACTTGACCAGGCCGATGCCGCAAATGATGCACTTCCTCACCCTGGCGGCCGTCATGTGCTCCTCACTGAGACAAAAGAGATAAGACGGTTATTGTTAACTCATTCGCTGCCGGACGATGTGCAAAAATGTGTCCAATCCAGTGCCAGGGTTTTTGTCATTGTCACTGAAATTCCAGGACCCGCAGAATATGCCGTTTTAGGACTACATAAACATTAAATGCAGCGTCAGAAACCTTAATAATAATAATAATAATCCATTTCCGGAAATCCACTTCCAGAAATTACGGTAGTCATGTGAAATGCTAAAATCTGGCTGTCTATCTGGCTGGCTCTCTGGCGGGCTACCTAGCGAGCACTTTATTTGCTATCTATTAGCTATGTAGCTGGCTCACTAGCTATCTGGCTAGCTATCTGTTAGATATCCTAGCTATCTGTTAGATATCCTTATCCTGTAAAGTGACCTTGAGAGTTTTGGAAGGTGCTTATAAATGATATGTATTATTATTATTATTATTACTCATTAATTATTAATCAGTAATTAATACTAATTATTCTTGATTATTGATTATTAATAACTAATTATTATTATTATTAGCTGGCTAGTTAGCTTTCTATGAGTGGGTCGAGTGAACCCTGGCGCGTATGGCTGCCGCTGCTCACCCGCAGAAAAACTTATCTTGGGACTGTCAAGTGTCCTTGAGAGTTTTGAAAGGCGCTTATAAATGAAATGTATTTTTATTATGATAAAAATTTGTAGCCTGGTGCTAATTATCAAATCGATCCGGAGATGTTTCTAACCAGGCCACTTCCTGTCTCTGTCATCACCAGGAAGTAAGAGGAGCTGCTTAATGGCTCAAAACAGGAAGTTCAGCCACGGGAAGCAGCTGGCTTCCTGTCATGCGATTTAGCAGCATCATCTTTGGTGTATAGAAGGGAAAGGATGATGTGATGGGTGAGTTTAAAGGACAACCGACATCACATTTTTGTTTCCTAACTGACATCAGAAAAACGTTTGATAGCATCTAAAATACCCAAAACACGCAGTATGATATTTTTAGTCAAATGCAAAACACAAATAAAAATGACTTAAAGTGTCCAAAATCTGCAAAAAAATGAGCTGCGAATTGGGCATTTTCAGAAAGTCCCGCCCCCAGTTCGTAATATCACTTTCTTGTTCCACATCCAGTTATGAATATGATTCAAATAGTTCTGAAGAGATAAGCATACATGTTTGAAATCGATTAAAGAATTTATTCCGTGCCATTTTGAGGCAACATTGGGGGGAAATGTCTCACCAAAAAAGAGGCAGAAAATGGCGACCAAGCTCCTGTGAGGAACTAATCAGCCTGTTTCCACAGGCTGATAAATTCCTTATATGGCGCTTGGTCGCCCTCTTGTGGCTCTTTTTGGTGCAATACGGCATTTTCAGACCAAACAAGCACAGCAAAATGCATTGACGTGATGGAAGGACTGCTACAATGTGTCCTTTTTTTCGGTCAGGGGCGTTCCTTGAGTGACGTCACGTACGAACTCGTCGCCAATTCAAAAACAAGACTTCCGGAATATTCAGCACGAGTCTTAAAACGTAAAGTATAGCTATATGCGGTGGAATCTTTGTAAAATACGCTCAGTAGAAGTCATTTGAAGCCATTTCACAAATTATGGACACAACTTGTCCGGAGACGTCCGTTGTCCTTTAAACTTACATGGTCACCCTCATTCGGGTCACGTCTTTCCCCAGGACTTGCTCGCACGTCTTCCCCACGTGCTGTTCCCATTGCATTTGGCACTTTCGGCAGCTTTTCTACACGGCGAGACACAAACAAAAATAAAATACAATTGTTGATTTTTTTTTTTTTTTTTTACCGGAGTAAAAAAAAAAAAAAAAAAATCAGTCTGCATTGCAGACACCGCAAGGTGTGGCCCTGCAATGTGCGCACGCGGGGCTGGATTTGCCCCTTTTACCAAGTGCACGGTTGCCCAGCAACTGCAAATCCATCCTCTGCGCTTCAGCATCATTCCGTGCACATGCTTCAACTGGTGCTAATCGCTAAGTAGAGGTGGGTATCATCAATATTTATGCCATAGTTTATCTCCTTTGAGGACTGCTTCGGGGGGGGTTGCGTGAATGTTCTCTTTCAGTCAAGGTCAAATGAAGGACAGGGCGGGAGAGAGGGGGGGTGGATGGAGGAAGAAAAAAAAAATCTGGAACTTAACTCATTCACTGCCATTCACAAATTTATTCAAGAATTGAAAATATGATGTAGAACGCCATTCCCAAATTTGTTTTTCATGCTTGCGTGCTGATAAAGCGCTGTCCATGGCCTCCGGTAATGTTTTTTTTCTTCCTTCCATAAGGGGGATAACAGCTGTTGTTAACACGCTAGATAAACCAATATGTATGTCTTGTATTTTGGACAGCCGCCCTCATTTCAAACTCAGCTAACTCCAGACCCCTATAATTTAGGAATTAACTTTTTTTTGTAAGGTGCTTATAAATGAAATGTATGATATGATGATGATATAAAACTCAATATTTTGTGGGGCCTGGAATTCGAGTGACAATGACAAAAACCCTGGCATTAGTGTGGACACATGTTTGCACATTGTCTGGCGGTGAATGAGTTAAAAGGTCCGAGAATTTGAAACATGAAAATGTGACATGGTGCAGAAATGTGATTGGACAAAAAAAAGGGGTCTCACAAATGGGGGTTGATAAGAACGTGTGTGTGTGTGTGTGTGTGTGTGTGTGTGTGTGTGTGGTTAACCATTGCCCCCTACTGTTCAAAGTTTACCAGAACGCATTGCTGCTTCATGGCACACGCACACAAAACACACACACACACACACACACACACACACACACACACACACACACACACACACACACACACACACACACACACACACACACACACACACACACACACACACACACACACACACACACACACACACACACACACACACGCGAGCGAAGACCACGAATTACGATGCAGCCCACGTTGGCTGTGTCAAGCCTCGGCTTGTGCCGCTTCTCAGCTCGTGTCCCTCCGGTGCTAACTTGCCACAACACGTCGTCGTCCTTTTGGTTTTGCCATTCCTTCATTCATACCGTGTCTTTCCCCCCCCTTCTCCCCTTCCCCTCCCATTTTATTTTGTCTGCACATTAGCTTTTAAAGGACAACCGACATCACTTTTTTGTTTCCTAACTGACATCAGAAAAACGTTTTATAGCATCTAAAATACCCAAAACACGCAGTATGATATTTTAGTCAAATGCAAAACACCAATAAAAATGACTTAAAGTGTCTAAAAACTACTTCACTTTGAAACCGGAAGTGGCCAGTTTCAGAAGGTCCCGCCCCCTTGTTCGTGACGTCACCCCAAGACGTCTTGCCTTGCTGGAGAATCAAAACAATGGCTTCAGATTCGGAAAAGATGCTTTCTTGTTACACATCCAGTTATGAATATGATTCAAATAGTTCTAAAGAGGAAAGCATACATGTTTGCAATCGATTAAAGAATTTATTCCGTGTCATTTTGAGCCATCAGGGGTGGGGAATGTCGCACCGAAAAAAGGCAGAAAATGGCGACAAAGCCCTGTAAAGAATTAATCATCCCGTTTCCACAGGCTGATTAATTCCTTACATGGAGCTTTGTCGCCCTCTTCTGCCTCTTTTTGGTCCTACACAAAGTTTTCAGAGCAAACAAAGTACAGCAAAATGCATTGACGTGATGGAAGGACTGCTACAATGTGTCCTTTTTTCGGTCAGGGGCGTTCCTTCAGTGACGTCTCGTACGGACTCGTCACCAACTCAAAAACAAGACTTCCGGAATATTCAGCGCGAGTCTCAAAACGTAAAATATAGCAATATGCGGCGGAATCTTTGTAAAATACGCTCAGTAAAAGTCATTTGAAGACATTTTACAAATTATGGACACAACTTGTCTGGAGACGTCCGTTTAAGGGTGGTACAAGCCCTATAGCTGAGGTTGCGAAGGGGTTAGGGGGGAGGTTGCATTGTGCCATGGTCGCCATTTACATTATAGGCGGCTCACAGGGAAGAATTTATTTCCTTCTTGCGAATGTACGGCGGCTGCGGGACAAAGACAAATTTCCACTGGCCTACTTTTTTTTTTTTTTTGCCGTGGAGAAATTCTATACAGGCCAGGAACCGGCTTGTTCAGATGTGCTTAGAAGCACATGTGGAATACATTAAGGGGACGGCGGGATGGAAAGGGGAGGAGAAATTGGGTCAGGCTTGATGAGCAGCACATTTGAAATAGAAAAGGAAGTGCTGTCGGCCAATGGGAAAACGGCGGAGGGGCGCGGGGGAGAACGCCTTACCAATGGAGGGTGCAGGGGGGGGGTGTCAATTACATAATAAGGCGGCAACCGCTTGGGGCGGTGGCCAAGGCTGAAATGCAAAAATAAAAAATAAAAAAACTATCAATCATTCTGATCGAACTGAACCACTAAAACTAAAAATGGAAGTTGAATTCACGTGAGGTTTTAGCAACACACACAAAAAAACAAACAAAAAGCCACCTGCGCTTTTCAGCCAATGTGCTCCATTTTGAACAAAACGTCTTTGTAAGCTCTCAGTCATACAGGAGCGGTCCATCGATGAAAAGGTTTCTTCAGCCGTCATCTGTACAAATTTGAAGGTGTCGGACGTTTCGCTTCTTATCTAAGATGCTTCGTCAGCAAACTAAAGTCTTGTGCTGGTAGTTTAGTCCCTATATATATATCCCTACTGTCCAGACATGGCGGTGCCGGACTATGCTATGATAGGTCCCTGATCTCCGGTTGTGGGGAGCAAAGGACTACTCCCTGCAGCTCCACTGAATGTTCCTATTGTCCTGACTAACGACTGGCCTGATTGCCCCACTCCCTCCGGTATCACCTCATCAGTATTACCAGTGTCTGAAACTCATGACAAAAAGTTAGTGGACACCTGGGGAGACAACTCTGAAAAGTTGCAGGCCTGATTTTTCACAACTTAAAACAAATAAACACGTCTAATCGCTAACAAAAAAAAGTTTTTTTTTTAATTAAGGAAGTACCGACCACAAATGCACCCTTGCATAATTTATAGCAAATATACCTTGCCGAGACGTTTTGAAAGAGGCAGACGCTATTTCAAACACTGGTATTACTCATCCTATGTTGCCTAAGCAGGCTGTTGTAGGAACGATCCAAATTGAACCTCACCCCACCAATGGCGATTTAGTGAAGGGTTTTGCTGTTTTATGAAAATGGCTTCTTTTACTCCCCTTTCAAACCATCTATGTTCTTTTGCTAAGCTTTTAATCTCATTGTCGTCAAATGAGTGCTTGCTAGTTTTTAGGTGCATATGTACTGCCGTTTGAGGCCCACTACTATTATCCTTGCGATGTTGATAAAGTCTTGGATTGGATTGGATATGCCTTTATTAGTCTCACAGTGGAGAAATTTACATTTCACAGCAGCAAAGTGATATGAAAGTGCGAAATACATGAGCTGCTGGAAAGGCAGCCACTCTCGCGGCGCCGTCTTGAAGGCTAAATAACAAATAATATGACAGCATAGAGACAATATGACAAAACAAAGACACAGAGCGACATTCATTCTTCAGGACTTGCTGTACCCTCTTTGTGATGACATGAAACAGTCTGTCAGTCTGTCTGTGTTTGTCTTTTTTTGACAATTTGTTTCGTCTCCCCAATGTACTGCTCTTTACAATTTTCATTCTTACAATGTATTGAATAAACTCTATTACTTTGTTTTTCAATTGGCAGCCTATCTTTTTTTTTTAATCTATTTTGAACAAAATGTGACCATCATTTGCAACTGCTGTACATCAAGACACTCCCCCAGTGCCGAAAGGGTGTTGTTGGGTGTGTGCCTCGGTTTAAATGATGTGCAGCTGGTGAGTGCAGCGTTGTCCTTCAAAAGTAAAGAGCACCACCTACGGCCTTAAAAGTGGAAGTGCGTTTGGATTACCGCAAGCGGTACTTTTTCACCCGTGCACAGGGATGCATCTGGGAAATTAAAAAAAGGGGGCCAGATGGCCCCTTGATGTGGTAAAAGGGGGCCAAATTCTAAAATTGATGGGACCCTAAATTGCTGAAGGATAAGAATAGCTAGGTAGCCAGTAACAATGACCTCGTTCAAATGGGAATACGTCAAATAGATCAAGTTAGCTAGCTTGCTAATAGATAACTAAAAGATAGCTTGCTAGCTAGTTAAGACAGCTAATAGATAGCAAATAGATAGCAAGCTACGTAGCCAGCAACGGTGACCCCGTTCAACCGGGGAATAACTCGGTGTAAGGAATTAATCAGCCCGTGGAAACGGGCGGATTAATGCCTTACACGGAGCTTTGTCGCCATTTTCTGCCTTTTTTTGGGTGCGACATTCCCCCTCCCCTATTGCCTCAAATTGACACGGAATAAATTCTTTAATCGATTGTAAACATGTATGCTTTCCTCTTCAGAACTATTTGAATCATATTCATAACTGGATGAGTAACAACAAAGCATATTCTCCGAATCTGAAGCCATTGTTTTGATTCTCCAGCAATGCAAGACGTCTTGGGGTGACGTCACGAACAAGGGGGCGGGACCTTCTGAAACTGAAACTTTCCGAGGTCATTTTGAAGTAGTTTTGGGACACTTTAACTCATTGTTATTGGTGTTTTGCATTTGACTAAAAATATCATACTGCGTTTTTTTTGGGTATTTTAGATGCTATAAAACGTTTTTCTGATGTAAGTTAGGAAAGAAAAAAGTGATGTCGGTTGTCCTTTAAGATGCCAAGATTTTCAACTGGGAGTTCACAGTGAAGATATGTATGTGTATGATCCCGATAAAGGGGATTGAGAGACTGCATTGCCCCCCCCCAACCCCCACCCAGCATTCCTCAGCCAGCGAGGGGGAGAAGGTCGTGATAAGACACGATGCCTTCTCCACATTGAACCACTTGGTTCCCATCAATCCTTGTTCTCAAACATTGGTTGAACTCTGACCCCCCCCATTGTTATTCCTCGCACACGACGACACAAATGAAGCAAATAAAGGACTGACCTTGCGACAAAGAGGATTGGGGCAGCTAAAAAGAGACATGTCCTTATCCAACAAGGCCGGAAAGTTGCAGAAGGGACACCTGGCAGAGGAAAGGGAGACAAATGTTACGTAACAACTTCAAAAAAAAAAAAAAGGCGCAACGACATCACTCTTACCGGACGAGCTCGTCGGCGCTGGTGGTGGCTACGACGACGGCGACGGCCTCCTCCCCCTGCCTTTCGTAGTATTTGCAAAGGATGTTTTCTGGGAGGACTTTCTCCAGTTCGCTGACCGGGTATGAGGAGAGGCAGCCCGAGGTCATGCAGCTTAGCTCTGACTGTTGAGAGAATGCAAACACATGATTCACCAAGGAGAATATGCCAGCACTGTTTTTGATCGGGAGGAATGTTGATGCCATTTGACTGTCATCGCCAGACAGGTCATTGTGCTGTTTTTGCGCCTGTAATGTGCAGCGTCATCACCACCTCAAAAACAAGACTTCCTGAATATTCAGCGCGAGTCTTAAAACGTAAAATATAACTCTATGCCGTGGAATCTTTGTAAAATACACTCAGTAGAAGTCATTTGAAGCGATTTTACAAATTATGGACACAACTTGTCCGGAGGCGTCAGTTGTCCTTTAAGGATTTTTATAAACATCATTTCAGACAAATAGAAAAAAAAAACTAACCTGATAACCTTCGTAAAAAGGTCTTTGTGTTATGAAAGACGTACCTTCCCCGAGCCAAACACGGCCTCTTGAGCGTATTTGACGAGACATTCTTGACAGAACAAGTGGCCGTCCGAACACTGCGTCATTTTCTCAAAGGCAACCTCACCGTAGCAACAGCCACACTCAATCGGTTGGCTGTCCTGGACAAACGGATTGACAATCAAAGAAGCGGGATATGTAACAAAGTCACGACTGGAGTCAAAATCATTTTCAGAAATGATCAGAAAATGTACCAAGGGTGGAAAAAAAGCCCCGGCAGATTTATCAACAAAAAAACGAAACCCAAATAAATTGGAGAATGGCGCCCTATGTCATATTTTCAATTCCCGAATATCAGTGAATGAGTTAAAGGACAACCGACATCACTCATACAATAACTCAGATAAACGTTTTATAGCATCTAAAATACCCAAAACACGCAGTATGATATTTTTAGTCAAATGCAAAAATGACTTATAGTGTTCAAAAACTACTTCAAATTGAACCCGGAAGTGGGCAGTTTCAGAAGGTCCCGCCCCCTTGTTCGTGGTGTCACCCCAAGACGATGTCCAAGCTGGAGAATGAGAATGAGTGAATGAGTTAAAATGCAAGGACATTGTGACATCCTGGATTGAGTTCTCCTATAGGAAAGCATGGTTTCTTCCTTGTAATATGCGGATATCATCATCATCTCCAGCAGCATCGTCATCCGAAACTAATACAGGACTGCGAGGTACCAAAGTCACAGTTTCCTCATCAGAGTCATCAGAAATGGTGATCAGCTCCCTCCAATCGCCTCTGGAGCCTAAACAAACCCGTTCATTGACATGATCACGACGTGCTGAATAGGCAATTTTGAAAGAAAAACGGAAATTTTACCTTGACTTGGGTGGATGTTGAAACTTGCCATATGAATGACATTGTCATCAATGCATCCATCTGCCATGATGATACATAATTTTCCACACCATTAAAATCATCTGGTGGACAGTTGATGCTTGATTACACGATCTAGAACACACAGTACACAAGTACAGTACGTGGTTGGAAGGGTTACTTTAAAGGACAACCGACATCACTTTTTTGTTTCCTACCTGACATCAGAAAAACGTTTGATAGCATCTAAAATACCCAAAACACACAAATGATTATCAAAACTTTCATAACTTTGCTGCTGTGAAATGTAAATTTCTGCACTGCGAGACTAATAAAGGCAAATCCAATCCAATCCAAAACCACTTACGACGTCCATCTGACAAGAGTGAAATAGGAACTGAAAATGGCGAACTGTAGACATTAACGCTAACGTTCCGCGTGGGGAGGAAGCCGACGTGAAAAAGATACGCATTTTGAATCATATATCGATATTTCCACGCAAATCAAATATAAATACGTACACGGAAAAGCCAAATGCGGACATCAACGCTAACGTTAATGAGCCATGCTAACCAGCCAGCTAGCAAGTGGGGGTAAGTCAAAGTCAGCTTTATTGTCAAATATGCTAATATGCATTTTTAGTCAGTTAGGGGACTTCCAAATTAGTAGCCACAACCGTTTCTCAAACCACGCACGTGCTATAATGGTTGAGAACGTTAGTTAGAAAGATAACAAAACATGAAAATACCGTTGCTTCTTGCTGGAACGCCAAAATTATCGGTTTCCTTTGCGGACTGATAGAACGCGGAAAAGCAAAACAAGCAGACAAAATAAGATCATATGGGATGTTAGTGACGTCAACGCACACAAATCTGTGGTGACCGTCATGGCGTGCTGGGAAATGTAGTCCTCAATAAATTGTAGTCTTCCGAATAGGAATTGGATTGGATTAGCCTTTATTAGTGTCGCAGTGGAACATTTTACATTTAACAGCAGCAAAACTGCGAAATTAAGAGGAACGGAATAAGTAGAAAAACAAAATACAAGACCTGCTGAAAAGGCAGCCACTCTCGCGACGCCATCTTGAGGTAAAAAAAATTACGACTGTATGAATATTGTACACTGCATCATACAGTAATGGGATTACCGTAGAACATTTTGAAATTCTCTCATTTTGTAACAATGTTCACATTTGAAGTCTCGGCCCTGAAAATATTAATATGTTTTGAAATGTCTTCCTTTGTAATATCGGACTACGGTATTGTCATTTATAAAACGTGATTCCATCTTGAATTCTTGTTTGCACCATTTCCTCTTAGTGGAATAATATAACCAATGTTATTAAATGCGTTATTTTTTCCCTTCATGGGATTAATAAAAATAAAATAAATAAGTGCCTCACACACACACACACACACACACACACACACAAAATCTTGACGTTGACAAATGTTTAAAAAGCAAAATAATCACACAAACCAAGGGCATTTTAACGTAATTTCTTTTAATATAATCTTATTTACAATGTATTTTTCATACATGTTTTAGCACATATTAAGTTTCAATACTCTTGCATCCATCACACAGTGAACACAGAACCTAAAAAAAAAAGACGCAGATTTGAAACTAATCTGCCATAACAGTCTTCGATCTACAGTGAGTGGCCACTGTTTTCTCCACATTTTTTTTTCACTTGAGTTTGCTTTTCTTGAATTATTAATTCATTCACATGTGTGGAGTACTGGTAATAGTAAAGAGCGCTTGTTCATTCATGGTTGCCTTGAGCTTAATGAGTACTCGAGTAAAACGGACAAAACATCAGGGCTGCCAAAGAGGAATATTTGAGAAGTTGATCTTCAATCATGATTGAAAAGGATATTTTTTTTGTTTGTTTCTTTCTAAAACCGACTCATCCTTTTGCATTTCCTCGGCTCATTTGGAAATTAACCACATCATCCTGATCGCACCGCTCGGTAGAGCGAAACTTTAAAATCAGGGCTTTTAAGGTTGATCCCTTTATAATAATAATAATAATAATAATAATAATAATAATAATAAATTTCATTTATAAGCGCCTTTCAAAACTCTCAAGGTCACTTTACAGTCACAGGATGAGTTTTTCTGTAAATGAGCAGTGGCAGCCACACATGCCAGCGTTCACTCAACCCGGAAGTAACTCAAATAGATGGAAAGCTAGCAAACTAGCTAATAGATAGCCAGCTATCTATCCAGCAAGCCAGCTAAATAGCTACATAGCTGGCCAGCTAATATATAGCTAATAGATAGCCAGCTATCAATCCAGCCAGCCAGCTAAATATCCACATAGCTAGCCAGGTAATAGATAGCTAATAGATAGCCAGCTATCAATCCAGCCAGCCAGCTAAATAGCCACATAGCTAGCCAGCTAATATATAGCCAGATATCAATCCAGCCAGCCAGCTAAATAGCAACATAGCTAGCCAGCTAATAGATAGTTAATAGGTAGCCAGCTATCAATCCAGCCAGCCAGCTAAATAGCCACATAGCTCGCTAGCTAATAGATAGCTGATAGACAGCCAGCTATCAATCCAGCCAGCCAGCTAAATAGCTACATAGCTCGCTAGCTAATAGATAACTAATGGATAGCAAGCTATCAATCCAGACAGCCAGCTAAATAGCCACATAGCTCGCTAGCTAATAGATATCCAGCTATCAATCCAACCAGCTAATTAGCCACATCGCTAGCCAGTTAATAGATAGCTAATAGATGGCCAGCTATCAATCCAGCCAGCCAGCGAAATAGCCACATAGCTCGCTAGCTAATAGATAGGCAGCTATCTATCCAGCCAGCCATCTAAATTTCTCCTCAATAAACATACCATAGCATTCATACTTTACATAGTCTCACAATAATATTTGCATCATTATGCATGGTAAAAAAAAAAAAAAGAAAGACATGAATCCAAACCCACTTGGTGGATGACTTGAACTGGAAGTAAATTCACCCTTCCACTCAGCGAGAGCGTATGAAAGCATTAGTGTGAAATCCTAATAGAGCATAAGATCAAGAGAGAAAGAAAGCAGCCTGGTCAGTCATCACTTAGTAATAAATAATAAAACATTAGAGAGGATCAGAGTGGTTGCGGGTATGTACGAACGTGACAGACAGACAGACAGACAGACAGACAGACATTAAGTCATCAAAAAGAAGAGCAGGCTCGTTTGATCGTTCGGCAGCGTAACCAAGGTGCCACGCTGTTTATAACGTGCACACATTGGGGAAAACGCGACAGTGGGGGAGTACGAGTCAGTCAATGAGGATGTTTCTCACACATTCACTCTTACACACACACGCGTGTGTGTATGTCACTGTCATCCGGAAGTTTGTTTTCCATCCGGACATCATTGCACCTTGTCTGTACCATGCGCGACGCGGCTGTCGACGTTCCGAGGAGTTGACATCATAAGCAAAAAGATTAAAAATGCTTCTTCAAAACATTTGGAAAAGATTTTGGAAAAATACTTGAGTTTTTCTTCCTCGATGCGCTTCCTTTCCGCCTTCCGACTGTTGAAGCGGCGCAGGGCCAGGACTTCGTTGTCGTGGGTGTTTGGCCCGCCGGCCCGGCCCTGCTCTGTTCCGTTGCATTCTCCATCTTCTTTCTGTGCATTTGTTGTGTACGTTAAAATTAAAGTCAAAGAGTTGAATGCAAGTGCGAGCACAAGTGTGACTGTGTACGTCGGTTTGGTTGTGGAAGGGGGGGAAATGGGTGGGGACATTTTCACTCCACGGCGAAGCCGCAGGTTTCTTCCACGGCTGTCAGCAGTTTCTCATAAAGTTTCTCGTAAGACTCGTAAGGTGGGATGTCGATTCTGTTGAAACTAGACATAGAAAGGGGGCAGGGCAGTTAGCCAAACCGAGCGGGACCGTTTCTTTCCAGTGATATCTTGGCTTATGAACTTTACGAAATACAGTAAAGTCTCGTTATATCGATATTCAAGGGAGTCCGAAAAAATATCGATATAATCGGGACTATCGATATATCCGACTCTGTTTGCATGTAATTTTCTCCGTGCGTGCATAGAATAGTATCGATATAACCGGGATTATCGATATATCCGATATCGATATAACGAGACTTTACTGTATAAAATGTATGAACGAAATATAAAATGTATGAACATTTTACCTTGGCATACAAACTATTTTTCGGGATACACACGCAGGTGCCACAATGAGTGACTTTGATGGTACTGTACAAAGGCAGAGTGCAGACTGCAAGGTTAAAAAAATGGAACTGTATAGTGCCACAGCAGTTTTTTTTTGACGACGATACTAGAGCAGCGTGTTCTACCGGAAACAAATTCCTTGTGTGTTCTACATACTTGGCAATAAAGATGATTCTGATTCTGATTCTGAAAATATCCCATCAATCAGGCTCCACAAATAACCCGCACAAGCCATCTGTACACTTGATGCAAAAAGCTATCAACCCAGCTAAACTGAACACAATTGATGAGGAACATGGTACAATTATCGCAGAGAAAGCACCTACAAGGGATCATTCCTCAAGATGGTGAAAGAAAGCTACGTTCCTCATCAAGTGTTTAATGCTGATGAAACCGGCCACTCCATTCCATCATCAAGGTAAATAAAACGAATTGATTATACAGTACAGTTGATTTCTTTAATTATAATACAATAGCACATTTATTATACGTAAAATAAGGTATATTTTGGATAGAAATTTAGGTTTTATGGGGACCTGGGAACGGATTATTCTCATTTCAATGGTTTCCGATGGGAAATTAATTTTTGGTATACACACTTTTCACCTTACACACTCTGTCTGGGAACCAATTGAGTTCGTAAGCCAAGGTATCACTGTATTTGCAGAGTCCATTTGTTGTGTTTTTTTTTTTTACCAAGTGTGCGCCTTGGGCAGGTTGTCGGTGTTGGCGTCGATCAAATGGATGGTAAAGAGCCTTGGTCCTGCAGAACCTGTAGAGCCTTACACATATACATTCTAGTTATCACTGCTCTATACCGCTACACAAAATTAATCAATGACTTGGAACTGTTAGCGGCTTGGAATTGAAGCGGATTTACATGGGACAGGAGATGTGAGACAAAAGACTTCCTGAATATTCAACGCGAGTCTTAAAACGTAAAATATAGCTATATGCGGTGGTATCTTTGTAAAATGCGCTCAGTAGAAGTCATTTGAAGTCATTTTACAAATTATGGACGCAACTTCTCCGGAGGTGTCGGTTGTCCTTTAAATTTCTAGTGAAAGATGTTATAAATATCGCATAAGACAAAAAAAAAAGTGTGCGTGTGACCCACTGAAGCAGTGCATGACCCACCCTGCAGTGCTTTGAACCCCTGCAACGGGACCCGGGTGGATCCCGTGACAAACTGCAGCAGGCGTCCTCTCCTCTCCTCACTGAAGGCCTCCACGGCCTGCCAGAACCACCGCACCACGTTGCTCTCACTTGTACAGTGCTTCAAGCGCGTGTTTGTCTTCCAGTCACTCAGGTCGATTTTGCCCAATCCGCCGATGATCAGCTGGATCGCGGCCGGGAGACGGTAGGAAAACAAACGCAATAAATTAAATCCCTTCAAATAATTGTTTGAATAATAATAAAATAAAAGTACCTCAAGTTCTTTATGGTCAAAAGCTTTTAGGAGATGTTGTGGGATAAGCTCACTAAATCCCTTCTGGAGAGCCAAAAACTGGGCTTCAATTCCTCGCATAAACCGCCAGTTTACATAAAGCCTAAGGAGGACAATAAACACGTTTACACACACACACACACACATGCACATTTATTTCGTGGTCATTAATTTAACTCATTCACTGCCAGACAATGTGCAAAAAAAAAAATGTGTCCACTCCAGCGCCAGGGTTTTTGTCATTGTCACTCAAATTCCAGGACCCAGAGAATATTGAGTTTTAGGACGACATAAACATTCAATGCAGCGTAAGAAAACTTAGACTCTCTTCTTTCATCAGAAGAAAAGAGTTAATTCCTAAACTATATGGGTCTGGAGTTATCTGAGCTTGAAATGAGGGCGGATGTCCAAAGTACAATTCAATACACTCGTTTATATAGCGCTTTAACAATAGGGGCTATTTAGCTGGCTGGCTGGATTGATAGCTGGCTATCTATTAGCGAGTGAGCTGTGTTGCTATTTGGCTGGCTGGATGGATAGCTGGCTGTCTATTAGCGATCTATTAGCTGGCTAGCTTGATTGAGAGCTGGCTATCTACTAGCTATCTACTGGGTGGCGAGGTGTGTGGCTATTTAGCTAGCTGGCTGGCTGGAGAGATAGCTGGTTATCTATTAGCTATCTAATAGCTGGTTGGCTGGCTGGATTGATAGCTGGCTATCTATTTGCTAGTTAGCTAGCTTTCCATCTATTTGAGTTACCTCCGGGTTGAGTGAACGCTGGCGCGTGTGGCTACCGCTACGCACCCACAGAAAAATACATCCAGTGACTCTAAAGTGACCTTGAGAGTTTTGAAAGGCGCTGATAAATGAAATGTATTATTATTATTATTATTATTATTATTATTATTATTATTATTATTATTATTATTATAGCTGAAGCTGGAACATAGACCTAAATTGGAAAAAAGGAAATGCTGCCCCCTTGTTTTGAAACAAAAACCTTGTCAGAGGCCATGGCCAGCGCTTTATCAGCACCCAAAGAAAAAAAAACAAAACCCGGACAAATTCAGAAATGGCGCTCTATGTCATATTTTCAATTCCCAAATAAATTCGTGAATGGCAGTGAATGAGTTAATTAAATCATGAAATAATTTTTCAGAGTGTATAACCTCGTTTTTTTTTTTTTTTTACCTCACATATTCCTTCTTGTTCTCCTCAGTGACAGGAATGTTACGGCCATTAGGTTTAAGTTCATGTTGTAGAAACTTCCCAAAGGCGTTATGCTCCACGCAGAAGGTATGGTCCAGGACTGAAGTGATGTCATTCTCTCTGCAAAAACGTAAAATAGCCATGACAATGAGGATCGTGGGGCGGAATAATGCAGTCGCATTTACTTTTTCCTGCCCTTTTACTTCATCCATTATTCATGTTTTTGTTGCGATAGTGATCTTTAAAGGACAACCCACACCAATTTTTTGTTTCCTAACTGACATCAGAAAAACATTTTATAGCATCTAAAATACCCAAAACACGCAGGCTGATATTTTTAGTCAAATGAAAAACACCAATAAAAATGTGTCCCGAAACTGCCACAAAATGAGCTCGAAACAGAATCAAAACAACGGCTCTGAAGAGGAAAGCATAAATGTTGGCAATTGATTAAAGGCAGGGGTGTCAAAGTCATTTTTTGCCACGGGCCACATTGTAGTTATGGTTTCCTCTCGAGGGCCGTTATGAATTTGGGGAACCCATTAGAATGTTTAAATCCCTTCACATATAGAGCACACAGCAAATTAATGAATAACTCGTTTTCAAATCTGAAGTCAAGAATAATGACTTTTATTGTGGTTGACATCCAAAAATATGAAATTTTGGCTCAGATTTTAGCAATCATCATGGAATTTAACAACTTTGATTTGCTTTCGCGGGCCGAAAAAAATGATGTGGCGGGCCGGATTTGGCCCGCGGGCCTTGACTTTGACACCAGTGATTAAAGGAGTCCTCCCATGTCAATTCGAGCCGTCAATGACAGCAATGTAGCACACAGAAAATGCACAAGATGGCGCACAAGCTCCCTTGGAAGTGGGCTGATTTGTCTGCTGGGAATTTGTGTCAACTAGTATCAAATAGTAGTCTTGCTGCAACACACAATGATTCACCATTGCGTTATTTATGTGTTTTCCTTCTAATTTCGCCATCAACATGAAGTTT
This sequence comes from Hippocampus bargibanti, assembly GCF_051943395.1. NCBI lineage: Eukaryota > Metazoa > Chordata > Actinopteri > Syngnathiformes > Syngnathidae > Hippocampus > Hippocampus bargibanti. The sequence continues at coordinate 2,959,038 of NC_142750.1, read as the reverse complement.
TCAGACCAAACAAAGTACCCAAAATGCATTGTGTGTCGCTTTCTCGGTCAGGGGCGTTCCAGACGTGACGTCACAGTAGGTATCGTCACCAACTCTAAAACAAGACTTCCGAGATATTCAGCGCGAGTCTTAAGACGTAAAATATGTGGTGATTTTACAAATTATGGACGCAACTTCTCCGGAGGCGTCGGTTGCCCTTTAATTATACATGAGCCGCTATGGCTAGTTTACGAATTGCATGACAAAAGCCATACTGATTTAGTCGGGCTATTCTCCTTCTGTGAGTTACCATTTTGTTTCCATGCAGACAATTGCGCGGTTGTCACACACAATTGTCACTAAAACGACATCAGGAAATAAATCTTTTTGTTTTCAGGCGATCTAACTTACAATATCCAGATGAGACTCTTGTGCAACTCCGGATCGGTGGTCTCCAGGTCATTGAGCTGTATGGGTTTGCCTAATAGCTGTTTGTAGAAGGGCAGCGTGAAGCTCCCGTTGATGTAGTGACCGTGAAAAACCGCCAGTCCCATGACACGGCCCACAAAATGGAAATATGATAGGTGATCCTGAAATATGACCAGGCACCCGTACAGTAGTTGTAAAGTCAATTGTGGAGTGTTGTACGCGTCTCTAAGCACCCACCGGGTTAATGGAGGAGTCGGGGTTAATCTGTAACGTGTAGATATTGTCCGTGGAGTACTGGAAGAGGCCATAATAGGGGTTTAACATTTCGTGGCACAGCAGGTACAGCCACTCCCTGCACAGAAGAGAAACCACAATGTCACAATTATCCATATCATAAGAAAAAAAATTACAGGACTTCATGGTGAATAACATTTTCTGACTTGCAGTTTTCACTGTAGACCCGAGCATTTCCAAACTGGCATAAATAATTACAGTCATAGGATAAGTTTTTCTGTGAGTGAGCAGCGGCAGCCACACGCGCCAGCGTTCACTCAACCCGGAAGTAACTGAAATAGATAGAAATCTAGCCAGCTAGCTACTAGATAGCCAATAGATAGCTAGCTAGAGAGCCATAAAGCTAATAGATAGCTAGCCAGATAGCCAGCCAGACACCTAACAGATAATAATAATAATAATACATTTTATTTATAAGCGCCTTTACAGTCACAGAATAAGATCTTCTGTGGGTGAGCAGCGGCAGCCACACGTGCCAGCATTCACTCCACCCGGAAGTAACTCAAATAGATAGAAAGCTAGCTAGCTAGCTAATAGATACAGTAATAATAATAATAATAATAATAATAATAATAATAATAATAATAATAATAATAATACATTTCATTTCTAAGCACCTTTCAAAACTCTCAAGGTCACATTACAGTCACAGATAGCTAGCCAGCCAGCGAAGAGATAGCTAATAGATGGCTAATAAATAGCAAATAGACAGCCAATAGATAGCCAGCATGCCAGCTAAGAGATAATGTCCTGCAAAAAAAATGAATCAAATTCAAAAAAAGGTACATATAATGTGATGATAACGTTAAATGCAATTTGAACGCTGCATTCAACCATCAAGAATCACCTGGCCACACCACCATAGTCCAATCCTTCCTCTCCTCTGAATTTCACCATGAGACGCTTCTTTAGGTCTTTGGGCCTCATCTTCATTATTTGCCGATACGATTCCTAAAACAAGAGACATGTACATACTAAAACACACTCTCACTGTTGTTTTTGTACATTTTTTCTTTCAAATTAAAAATAAAACGTAGGCCAGTAAAAATAAAGAAAGGAAAATAAGATGAAAAATGGCCTTGCACTTGTGGGCTATTTTTGGTCGGTTTGTGTTCCGGGATGTGTTTCGTACGTCCACCGTTACGTTGCAGGTAAACCTGTGCTTGTCTCACAAAGTTGTCAATCACTTTTACACCCTCCTCTTAACCCAAAAAGATGTGTCCTAGTGAGTCTCTCACTGCAGCAATGTTTTCCCCGAAAGAGGATTGTGTAATACGTTTGTATTTTTTCATATGCTAGAGTTCATCTATTTGCTATCTATTAGCTAACTGGCCGGCTATCTAGCTATCTGGCTATCTATTAGTTATATAGCTCGTTGTCTAGCTGTCTATCTGGCCATCTATTAGCTAGCTAGCTTCCTATCTATCAACTTCCGAGTTGACTGTAGCCGTCGCTGCTCGTACATGAAATGTATTATTATTATTATTATTATTATTATTAGTAGTAGTAGTAGTAGTAGTAGTAGTAGTAGTAGTAGTAGTAGTAGTGGTAGTAGTAATATTAGTAGTAGTATTAATATTAGTAGTAGTAGTATTAGTCTTAGTAGTATAAGTATTAGTATTAGTAGTAGTAGTAGTGGTAGTAGTAATATTAGTAGTAGTAGTAGTAGTATTAATATTAGTAGTAGTAGTATTAGTCTTAGTAGTATAAGTATTAGTAGTATTAATCTTAGTATTATTAGTATTAGTAGTATTAGTAATAGTAGTAGTAGTAGCAGTAGTAGTCTTAGTAGTATAATTATTAGTATTAGTAGTATTAGTCTTAGTATTATTAGTATTAGGAGTAGTAGTATTAGTAGTAGAAATAGTAGTATGAGTAGTATTAGTACTAGTATGAGTAGTATTAGTACTAGTATTAGTAGTAGTATTAGTATTAGTAGTAGTAGTAGTAGTAGTATTAGTAGTAGTAATAGTAGTATGAGTAGTATTAGTACTAGTATGAGTAGTATTAGTACTATTAGTAGTAGTATTAGTATTAGTAGTAGTAGTAGTAGTAGTAGTAGTAATAGTATTAGTCTTAGTATAAGTATTAGTCTTAGTATTGGTATTAGTATTAGTATTAGTAGCAGTATTATTATTATAATTATTATTATTTCAAAAAAAGGCAGGAGACATCTACCAGATTATCGACACAGAAAATATCTGATGCCACTTGTGAATGGAGAAAATGTAAAAAATTACGTAAAGTAGCAGCACCCACCTCAAATATCTCCTCGCGGGACACCTCAATGCGACAATGTCCAGCTTGGGGCTGCTGCAAAGAGAGCTCGTGGCGCAGCAGTTTCAATTTATGGACCAAATCTCTTTCGTAACGTGCCGCCAAGTCCCCGTCGCCGCCGACACCGCTGCTCATTCCTCCAACCCCGCCCTCATCAACCCCCACATCCATCTGGGGGGCTTGTGAGGATTCCTTCACTTGGGATTGCTGGCTGAAGGTGGGAAGACGTTTTTTTGAGGAGGTAAACATTACAAATCTGCCAGAAACATTAGACTCTCTGCATTCATAAGAACAAAATAGTTAATTCATAAATTATATGGGCCTGCAGTTATATGAGCTTGAAATGAGGGCGGCTGTCCAAAATACAATGCATATGCACATATTGGTTTATATAGCGCTTTAACAACACCTGAAGCTGGAACAAAGCGCTAACATGGAAAAAAGGGAAATGCGGCACCCTCGTGGAAGGGAAAAAAAAAAACACTGCCAGAGGTCTGACCAGCGCTTTATCGGCACGACTGCAATAAAAAAAACAAAACCAGAACAAATTCTGGAATGGCGTTCGATGTCATATTTTCAATTCCCGAATAAAAACTGATCCTGTTACTGAACAACTTAACAAAGTGACCTGGAGAGTTTTGAAGACTTCAAAATGATATTTATTTTTATTATTCGTATTTTTATTGTTTTTATTATTTTTATTTTGTTATTTTTATTTATTTATTGAAATTGTTTTTATTTTTATTTTATTTTTTTACTTATTTTTTTAATCATTATTTTTTTTTATTATCTTTTACTATTTGTATTATTATTCTTAATGTTTATATTATTATTCTTAATGTTTATATTATTGTTCTATTATTTTTATATTTTTCTATTATTTTTTATTTTTGTATTATTATTTTTATTATTTATTCTTATTCTTATATTCGGGAATAGCAGTGAATGAGTAAAAATATTTTTTTATGCAGTATAGGCACTAGATGACATATCCAGCCACCATCTAGTATACCATAAAAGCAGACATTTAGTAGGTCATGTTGAGATGCAGCAGAGAGATTAGCAACAGATTAGTGTTGAAACTACTTATTTTTATTCACCGTGCGTTGGGGGTCTCTCGAAATGAGGCGCATATATCTACAGACCAGATTCATAAACGTATTTGGAGTCGACTGCTACCTGATGATGGTGTGTAGACGTGGATCTGTGAACTGTGTGGTTCTGTTGTTGTGGTCCACAAAGTAAATGCGGCCCGACACGGTGCTTCGGACCTCCCAGCCCACGGGCAACGGACCAAGTTCCTCACAGCTTACGCTGGCCAGGTCTCTGCATCAAGTCACAAGCAAGCAAGCACATAAGTAAGTCCAGTAGAAAGAAAATTCCAGCAAAATATACTCCTACTACAGGCAAATTGGAGACATTATACAAATTTGACATGGGCGCCTTCACAATCAGTTCTGCAGGCCCTGTCGCATCAAATTGTGTCGATCAAACTGTTGCTTTTAACCAATCAGATTTTGAGTTGGCAACCCAAGGCCTGCTCGAAGGCGACGTCAGTTTTCGCAAATTATGATTGGCGAAAACTAGCCAATCATAGTATCACTAGCCGCGAGTATTAAGCGCATACTGGCCAGAGATAGCACACTGTATCTATAGCGAGCTGCATAAGCAAATATATTTTTGTGTTGATTTAATAGCAGTTTTGTCAATCCACAATGGCTGAAGGAGGAGAAGAAATGGATTTGGTTGCAGATATACTGTTAATGCAATTTTCAAGACGGACTTTTGATAAATAGATGGACATCATTAAGGTTGGACGGTTCCAAAGCTAGCAAAAATAGCAAATACAATTGCAATTTTATGAGGTTATCATGAATCATAGTAAAGATTCGACAGTTTAATGACAGTATTTCTTGAGTCACAAATTATTTCCTGACCAACAACATCCTCTAGTGGACGTGTATTAATATCACACCAGATTTGCAGCTGATGGATTCAGACATAGCACTACTGAAGGCCTCAGCCCGTCACTGAGTAACACAGACTATAATTGGGAAAAAAAAAACGATCCGATCAAGGCTAAGATTGTCCATGAGTACATGAAATATTTCTTCAAAAATGTTAACTTTGAGGTTCCCCGACAAATGGGAATCATACCTTGGTATCCGTGGGTCATGCCAGGTGCTGACACCTGTCTGCGTATGAAGGAAGTACACCTGGCCCTGCACTGTTGTTCGCTGCTCTGTATGAAAAACAAGTGTAAATGAAAAGTGGACCGTTAAATTTGGTTTATAGAGTGAGAAATGAGACCCAGCCACAACAAACTGACCATATCCTTCAGGTAAGTCGGGTGGCTGGTGCCCGTGAGGTCTGTTCTGAGGTGTGTGGCCATGTCCTCGGGAGTCTTGACCTCGGATTCGCTGGGACTGGAGACGGTTTTCTTGACTTGGCGAGTCGAGACGGCAGTTCCCGCCACCCGCAGCACCGGTGGCGTCGGAATAAGGCAGCGGTTCTTCACTGAAACATCCCTCTAACACTGGCCTGCACAGTCACACATATTGGGAATGTGACATGTACATAAAATGGATCGCATCAAAAAGTCAATAAATAAAACGATATGAATGACACAATGATTAAAATGTGTCCTAATTTAGATTAGAATACAATAGAATACAGTGATACCTTGGCTTACGAACTTAATTGGTTCCCAGAGAGTGTGTGTGTGTGTGTGTGTCAGGCAAAAAGTGTGTATTCCAAACATTAATTTCCCATAAGAAACCATTAAAATGAGGATAATCCGTTCCCAGGTCTGGATTAAAACATCATTTTCAACTAAATAAGCCTTAAAACTACACACAATATACCTTATTTTATGTATAATAAACGTGCTATGGTATTGTAATTAAAGAAATAAACTGTATTTAAAAATTTCATGGATATTTACATTTTGGAGCGTCACTATTTGACGATAGGAGTGTAAACATTTGTTAGCGCACTCACCCATCGTTTTCTAACAGACCCCGACAGTCCACCACAGGGCCTCCACTACCTATGCGGTCTCGTGTCTGCAGGCTCACTGAGGGGGAGGAAAAAAAAAATTATAACGGAAATGTCAAGCCATGAATATTTTGGGGGCGAGTGTACACACGGAGACACCAAGAGAGAATGATGGTTGATTTTTGCGAGCAGCCTCACCTACAATCTGTCCCCGCACTGCGTCACTGTCTGAAGGGTTCAATTTACAAAGATCTAGTCGCTGGTCTGGAGGGAGACATAAAAACAAAACAAAACAAAAAAAACACATTCCTTATAATTTTATAACCTGCTTTAAACATGCCACATTTATGCAGCAGAGGGTTGGTGTTAAAGGAGTGGCAAGACAAAAAAGAAAAGAGCGCTCACATCCTGTGTCTTTTAGTCTGCTGATGGCATTTGAAAGAAGTCTAATACACCCCAAGAAGCCTGCCCCCTGCCGTTTATGGATCTTCTTGTGGTTCCATAAACTGATGGTGATGGAGTCTGTCTTTCCAATGTAGCTGGGGGAAGGAAAAAAAAGACACGAATTGGATTGTTTTGGAAGTTACAACTTTTTAAAAAAACAACAACAACAAAAATATGAGCTAATATTAACTCATTCAATGCCAGACATGTGCAAAAATGTGTCCACTCCGGTGCCAGGGTTTTTGTCATTTTTCAGTCAAATTGCAGGATCCACAGAATGTTGAGTTGACTACATAAATCAGCAACACAGAAATTTTAGCCTCTCTTCTTTCATCATAATAAAAACTGTCAGAGATGTTCGATCGGACACTGTTTACAAAGGCTCGAACCCAGAAAGATTATTTTTTTACTGCTGGCAGGAGACGTAGCAATTCATGACAGATGCCCGAATTCTGCAGCCCTCTGCCAAGTTATTTATTGAGAGTATATGCAAATTAAAGTGATACATTAGTAAAACATAGTTTTCTTGATTATAATACCACGTCCCTGAATGTTCTGAGCACCAGCAGCTGTAAGCAATAAAAAAGATATTTTAATTGGTTGTCTTTTCCACGAACTGATAAGTTTGTAACCTGGCAAATGAGCTCTTCCTGTGAGGGAGTTTCAAGTCCTCCAGTGACGAAGGAGTTTCCCAAGTCCTAAATTCTGTCCAAGTCCAGATCTCCTCGATGAAGATGACAGTTTAACTGGGCTGTGTCTGTTTCACTCAGATTTACAGTGGTCATCTGCGACTTGACTGTAGGCCTATCGTTTGGTTGGCCAGCTAAGCATGAAACTTTTAAATATGATAACTTCTTATACTGTTTAATCTCTATCAAAAACATAATTAATTCCTAAATTATATGAGTCTAGAGTTATATGAGCTTGAAATGGGGGGCGGCTATACGAATGCTGCCCCCTTGTGAAAGGGAAAAAAAACATTGCCAGATGTCTGACCAGCGCTTTATCGACACCCGCGCAAGAAAAAAACTAAAACCCGAACAAATTCAGGAATTGCGCTCCCTACGTTATATTTTCAATTCCCGGATACATTCAGGAATGGCATTGAATGAGTTAACAACCGAATGTCAGCAAAACATGTTGAAGGAAGTTTGAAGTGTGACACAGACTGAAATAGATTTCTAAACTGTATAACACACGCAGGGCTAACTATTGACAAAGGATCATTCGGTTTCAAAGCAAAACGAGAAGGACGCAGCAAGAATTGCCGTGATTGCGCGAAGGTCACTTACAGGTCGTAGTGCTGATTCCATTTGGGGTCCAGTGTGCTCTTCACGGTGTCTGTCGAGTGGCATTGACCTGATCCGTCCACCACAATCTTGGCAAATGGATCGGGTAGACCTGTGCGCGCAACATTCACGGCTGTTAGAATCTAATTTGGTGGTTCTCAAATGTTTCAAACCTCGGGAGCCAGTAAAAAAAGACAATACGGAAAACATCCTAGAATAAAAAGCGACAATGAGAAAAAAGGTTTCTTCGGCTGTCATCTGTACTTATATGAAGGTGTCTGACATTTCACTCCTCATCCGAAAAGCTTTGTCAGCGAACTAAATATGTGCTGGTATCCCTAGCCCTATATCCCGAATAGACAGAGGTGGCTGTGCCAGACCTCTGCTCTAATAGGTCTAATAGGTAGCTAGATAACTACCTATTAGCTAGCTACCGAGCTATCTATTTGCTATATATTAGCTATCTATTAGCTGGCTACGCAGCTAGCTATTTGGCTCGCTATCTAATAACTATCTAATAGCTATCTATTAGCTGTCTAGCTATTAGCTATCTAGTTAGCTATCTAATAGCAATCTATTATCTAGCTAGATTTCTATCTATTTGAATTACTTCCGGGTTGAGTGAATGCTGGCGCGTGTGGCTGCCGCTTCTCACCTACAGAAAAACTAATCCTGTGACTGTAAAGTGACCTTGAGAGTTTTGAAAAAGCGATTAGAAATGAAATGTATTATTATTATTATTATTATTATTATTAATTATAATTTTTGAATTTGAGAATTTGACCATTTTTGATTCTTTTATGAACAGCAAAACCCTTCACTCAATCGCCATAATGTTTTAATTTAGACCGCGCTTACAACAGACTTCTTAGTCCGATACCACGCAGGCTTTGTCGTACTAATAAGGTGAAACCAGAGCCAGGGATAGAACAATAGAGGTAAACAGATTGGCTTCAGGAAGTAGTCCACTGCACAGGGTCTGGCACAGTGACCTATCAATGCAGAGGTCTGGCTCAGTCACCTCTGTCCATTAGGAACCAGCAAAACTTTAGTTGGCTGACAAAACTCTTCGGATGAGCAAGAATGTGTCATATAGCTCCAAGGCAATCAGACCACCATTAATGTTGCATCCTGAGAATCACCAGATACAGTAAAGTCTCGTTATATCGATATTCAAGGGAGTCCGAAAAAATATCGATATAACCGGGACTATCGATATATCCGATATCGATATAACGAGACTTTACTGTAGTTAATGAGTGAAAACACGGTCAAAGTAGTCCAAGACGTAGCGGAACAATCTCATTCAATCAATTCCCGACATCCAGACGTCAGCAAATGTTATGAAGCACGATGCAAAACAAAAGAGAAACTTACGAAAGAAGTCTTTCTTTGCTAGGTTCTTGGCACATAATACTGCAAGAAAGAACAGAAGATCATGAATATGGATTATGGAGCGCGCATACGCAAGCATAAAATACAAGTGGTTTAAAAAATGATGTACAATGCACGTCGTTATTCGGAAAAAAAAATGTCTGCCTTGTAGGACACGAACAAATAAATAATGCAGAAGATATACACACACACAGAGGCCTGCCACAGTGAGAGTGGAATACAGTGATACGTTGGCTTACGAACTTAATTGGTTCCCAGAAAGTGTGTGTAAGGTGAAAAGTTTGTATTCCAAACATTAATTTCCCATAGGAAACCATTAAAATGAGACTAATCCGTTCCCAGGTCCCCATAAAACAGAATTTTCAACTAAATAAGCCTTAAAACTACACACAATATACCTTATTTTATGTATCATAAATGCGCTATGGTATTGTAATTAAAGAAATAAACTGTACTGGATAATAAAGTTGTTTTATTTAACTTTGTGATGGTCGTTGATGGCTTGATGGAATGGATAGCTTTTTGCATAAAGTGTCTCAAGGAGCTCTGGGTTGTACATCTTAGAAGTTGTGATATTGCAACAGCAACAAATGCAGGCAGACACACTAGAAACTTCATGAATAGCTGGTTCCCTTGCTTGTAGGTTCTCTTCAAATTGTCCAGATGAATTGTGTGGGTTATTTGTGAACCTGATTGATGGGATATTTTAACCTTGCAGTCTACACTCTGCCTTTGAACTATCAATAAAGTTGAAACGAGTCCAAAATTTCACAGTTTTCTATCCATGTTCTCACCATTTGTGTTTTTGCGCGTGTGTGTTTCTGTAACCCTTATCGCCTATTGATTGACAGCCTGCCACTAAATCGATCAGTTCCACCAGTTCCATTGCGCTCCAATTAAAATGGCAGAACGGTCCACTTTGGCCCAGATGGCCTTTTTAAGGAAGTCAGTCCGCCGCAGGTTTAGGATGTGGTGACCGCGGTGGCGGAGAACCGTCTGCCGTGTCCTCCGCTACTTCCTGTGAATAACTCGTGGAGAATGGCTGCAAGATATCCTTCCTTCTTCCCCTTGAGTCACACATTCCACAGTGAGACATCACCAGCAGACAAACGGAATCGCATTTCTTGATCTATCCTGAATCCGTTGCCGTACTGTCTGTCACTGCTTCAACGATCGCTTCCCCCTCTGCACCCCCCCCCAGCCCCTGTCGCCCCCTTTGACCTTTCCGTTTGCCTCTTGCCAGGAAAAGAAGAAGGTCCTTCACTCGCTCTCTCTTTTCAGAGTGTTGTCCGGCTCTTCCGTGGCAGTAAATGTGTGAGTGGACCTTTCTCAGCATTTCAGGAAATTGTTCTTTCTGCCAAGGTCATGGCTGGTAAAGACACACACACACACACACGCACACACACACACACACACACACACACACACACACACACACACACACACACACACACACACACACACATACACACGTTCCTGTTTCAATGGGTTTGTGAGGTCCGGATAACTCCAGATAAGGAGTGAGGACCACCGCTGCTGATAAGTTTAGAGAAGAACTAGTCTTACATTTGAACACTAAATGTCACCCAATTTCCTACTTCAATTTTTTTTAAAAAAAAGAAATAAAAAGTGGACTTGAAACTGAAATAACAGCAGGAGTGAGGTTTCTGAATGGGTACATTCAAAGTCCTCACCCTTACAGTGAATTTGGTGAAAATATCATTTTACTTTTTGTGGTATGAACTTTTTCCTCTCATTAACCAACCACACACACACACACACACAAACACACCCAGTGAGTAAGAAGTGTGTGTTTCCAAGTGAAATGAAAATACACACCAAAAAATCATTTTGGGTGAATTTGTGAGGACCTCTCTGAAACTTTAACAGATGCATATATAGACCCACTAGAAGCCTTTAGAATGAAACCGGCCAAAAGGTCCTCACTTGTCAAAAATGTCCTCACTACGTATGGTATAAAATGTGAATGGTCCTCACAAGACTAGTCATACAAACACACACACACACACTTCCCCATACATACACAACCCCTCAGCTGGTTCTCCACTGCCGGTTTTCCTTTTTGGCATTCAAGGCTGATCTTTTTGAGAGACTTGAGAACCGGTGGGAGCCAACAGAGGAAGAATTCTTTTCATCCGGTCTTGCGGAAACACCATAAAATAAAGCGTGATGCTGACAAAAGTGAGCGACCGCTGTCACCAAGAATATAAAACATGCTTTTTTTTTTTGCTACAAATAATCAACAGTGTGAGATATTTTGACACCCCTGACCCTGGTATGATTTTGATTACCTCGTCCATTTTCCTTATTTTTTTGTACATCTTTTTCCCCAACTTGTGAGCGTCCCGTGTCAAAAGAGCCAATTGGTGCACAATCCAAACAGCAAGAAAACCCGAGCGGCACGTGTTGCCTAAGCTAGCTAACATTGGCATGGTTAGCCCACGAGCCTGTTCTACGCTAGACAAAACAAACCTCTATACTTCCTCTAACCAAACTATGCTTTACTTTTCTTGCCCTAAATATTCAATGGCGTCACTTGAGGCTTCATTTTTCAGGATTTTTTTTTTCCATAAACAATTTTTGTCTATAATAACCCAATTGCTACAAGCGATTACCTTGTCACGTAGGAATACGCCGCATCGTCCGTTTATATATCGGCAACATATAACCACAAGAGATTGTAGGTCGAATACGTCACAATAAAATCAGAGGAGCCGGCCAGGCGGGTCTTTGTGTGTGTGTGTCCCCCGCCATAGGCGTTTAAGCCTTGTGCTCATGTAGGCCAAACATCTCTCTTTGCTTGACAGACTCAACAAAAACACATTTGCCAGCCCAAGAGTATTCAACATTCCACAGACAATTACACCCACCCCCCCTCCACCCGAGCGAGGGCAAAGTCATGGGCAATAACCTTTGCTTGCACCCAAGTAGAACTAATGTAACACATACTGCACGTGGCGCGTGTCATACCACATTTATAAAACACATTTGGAACGATCTGGGTTTTATTATCGGCATCTCCGGTGACTATGTTGTATAATACTGAAATGTGAATGGCAGAACATGAGATTGCAGAAGGTAAATAAATAAAGACAGCATTTCTATTACATCCTTGTTTGGTGGTGTATTATTTCTGATGCGACATGCAGTGATACTTCGGTTTAAGAACCCCTTGGCTTACGAACGTTACATTTATGAAAATTTTACCTTGGCATACGAACTATTTTTTTGGATACACACACAGCGCCACAATGAGTGATGTGTCGTTGGCGAACGAGCCCGTTCTCTTAACAAGAAAATGGCAGCTGACTGTTTTTGTCCTCTATTCCCCGCCCTAGTCTTCGGTTAAAGTTCGGTGATTGGTCAAGAACGTAGCAGTGAGGGGAGGGGTTAAACATTAAAGAGACAGACAGACGACAGAGAGAGAGTGACAAAATGGATAGAAAACAGTGAAATTTGGACTCGTTTCAACATTGATAGTTCAAAGAGAGTATAGACTGCAAGGTTAAAATATCCCATCAATCAGGCTCCACAAATAACCCGCACAAGCCATCTGTACACTTGATGCAAAAAGCTAACCACCCAGCTAAACAGAACACAATTGATGAGGAACAAGGTAAAATGATCGCAGAGAAAGCACTTATAAGGGATTATTCCTCAAGATCAGAATCAGAATCAGAATCATCTTTATTGCCAAGTATGTAGGACACACAAGGAATTTGTTTACAGATGGTGTAAGAAGGAGGCTACGTTCCTCATAGTGTTTAATACTGCTGAAACCGGTCTCTCCATTCCATCAGGCCATCAACGACCATCACAAAGGTAAATAAAACCACTTTATTATACAGTACAGTTTATTTCTTTAATTATAATACCATATCACGTTTATTATACATAAAATAAGGTATAGTTTGTATAGTTTTTAGGCTTAGAAAATTAGAAGGTAGAAAATTCTATTTTATGGGGACCTGGGAACGGATCATTCTCATTTTAATGGTTTCCTATAAGAAATTATTTTTGGGAAACACACTTTTTGCCTTACACACTCTGTCTGGGACCCAATTAAGTTCGGCAGCCTAGGTATCACTGTACGTACCTTAACCCGTTTAATTAAGCTAATTATTCGGTGTGAATGATCAGTTTAGCATCAGGTGACCGAGGAGTCAGGCCTTAGGCAAAGGGAGACATTTCCATTTGAATAGAAGCCCCCTGAGAACCCGATGGGGTCACAGCGGCTACAGTGAGAAGCCTTTGTTACAGCATTGTCCCTGTCTCAAAGACTACTTTATGTCCTACACAAGCGAGTCCGAACGTCAAAAATAGCCTTAAATTGTTGAATCAAGTAGCCAAAAAAAAGCCTGAAATTGAAGGAAGATAACGGTTAAGTATCGTATAACCATATCGATCGGTTGTGATGCTTAAAATAACCGCCAGATGCAATTGGCAGGTAAAAATCAACCAAGTCGTAAACTATTATGAGTATGTACAAATAAATATTCCATTTAGTTTATGTATAATTGTTATAATGTGGTGGTAGTAGGTGACTGAACCCCCCTCAAGCCCCGATGGGCGTAGCTAGCCAGCATTAGCGGTCAACGATAACTACGGCGTTATGGCGAGCTAACCCCGACTGGTTTGTGTTAATAATTCATCGCGTATTAATGGTTTTAGAGCGGCTATGTTTTCCATTGACCTCAGCGGACAAGAATGGGTTTTAGGATCGGGGTGAAAGTTCCACGGGACAGGGAATAATTTCTACACAGTGGACTGTTTTCTTGCATTACGGCTAACAAGCTAGCATTGCACAAAAACCGGATGTTTGGGCAAATAGCAGACATTCAGCGAGTTCTTGTTGTCGGGTTAGGTTTCCTTAACATAAACGATAACGTCGCAGTGCATCGGAGATCCAAACCGCAAGGCGTGGTGTATTACAGTCTCGATTTTATGTTCTTTTTTTCTTTACCTGTCAGTCGGATTTTGATGCTGGACCCGTTCCTCCGAGTCCCAGGATTCGACATCACTCCGTGAAAAACGAGCCCGCAAAGTTTCCCCTTCGGGTCTCCCTCAAAGAGACCGTTTCACGACTCTGTTGGAAGGCGAATAGCTTCAGATGACAAACACGCGGTTGTTTTTTCGGTTCTTCATGGATCCGGATGTATTATTTCATGGCAAAGTCCTGAGCTTCTTCGAGATCCGACAACACGGGAGAACATTTTCGGGCAGGCTCAAGCACGTCATGACGTCACAGTCCTCACTGAACAGCCTTACGTGCTCGCGTCCGGTGGGCGTGCCCGTGGAAGTCCCTGCACACGGCAATATTGTTTTAATTTTGCATTAAAACACATATTTATGGAAGAGTATTGAATCCACTTTGGGAACATTATTTAGTTGTAATTTTCCCCCCTGTAGTTAGATATGTTTTATTAGTGACTTCTTTTCCTTTCGGATTTTCCCTTCAGGGGTCGTCACAGCGAATCAGTGTTAATATGTAAAAATACACAAATGTGTCAAGAAATAAACCCATCTAACTTTGATGTGCGATTCTGAGTTCATCTGCCGATTATATTTTCATGAACAAATACGATAAATCGAATTCAGTTTCAATAATTAAAGGACAACCGACACCATTTTTTTGTTTCCTAATTGACATCAGAAAAACGTTTTATAGCATCTAAAATACCCAAAACACGCAGGCTGAAATTTTTAGTCAAATGAAAAACACCAAACAACACTTGCTCTAGAATCAAAACAATGGCTTCAGATTTGAAGAAGAGGCTTTCATGTTATTCATCCAGTTATGAATATGATTCAAATAGTTCTGAAGAGGAAAGCGTAAATGTTTGCAATCGATTAAAGAAGTCCTTCCGTCATTCATCTCATTTGAGGCGTCTGGACTCTAATGTAGCGCCCAGAAAATGAACAAAATGGCGCCCAAGCTCCATTGGAAATGGTCTGATTTGTCTGCTGGGAATTTGTCAACTAGTATCGAATAGTAGTCTTGGTGCAACACACAATGATTCACCATCGCATTATGTGTTTTCCTTCTAATTTTGCCATCATCACGGATCAAGTGTTCAGACCAAACAAAGTACCCAAAATACATTGTGTGTCGCTTTCTCGGTCAGGGACGTTCCTTCCGTGACGTCACGTCAGGAATCGTCACCAACTCGAAAACAAGACTTCCTGAATATTCAGCGCAAGTATTAAAACGTAAAATATAGCTATATGCAGTGGAATCTCTGTAAAATACCCTCAGTAGAAGTCATTTAAGGTGATTTTACAAATTAGGGACACAACTTGTCCAGAGTCGTTTGTTGTCCTTTAAAGGTATGCATCTCTTTCCAAGCTATCAGTACGACCACCTATAAAGCTAGAAGAGTATTGATGGAAAGTGCAATTAAGAGTCTGCGATCATGGTGTCAAATAGAGATCAATAAAACAATGCCGTTCTGCTGAAAACTCAGTACTACAGTCAAAAGAGCAGCTGCCTTTTGAATGTGAGCATTACTCGTGTCCGGTCTACTCAGAGGCCCCATTGTTCCAGTCGCTAATGCCGCTTGCAGGCAAATCTCAGTAGCCAAATCGAGCATTTTACCTCCAGATAAACATCATATGACAGACCATCACTGTCACGAGAATTAATAGATAGAAAGCGAGCTAGCTCATAGATCACAAATAGATAACTGGGTAATAGCCAGTTAGACAGCTAGCTAGCTTACTACAATTTAGCACGTCGGTTTAACTCGATCAGCAGTCACACGCGCCAGCGTTCACTCAACCCGGAAGCAACTCAAATAGATAGAAAGCTAGCTAGCCAATAGATAGCTAATAGCTAGCCAGCTAGATAGAACCCGGATCATCAGCAGAACCTCATCCTCTCACCACATCACCCCCGTCCACCAAGAGCTCCACTGGCTCCCGGTCAAATATAGAATCAACTTTCAAATTCTTTATACATTTTGCGCTATCCAATAAGTTATCTGGCTGGCTATCTGGCGGGCTACCTAGCGAGCACTTTATTTGCTAGCTATTAGCTATGTAGCTGGCTCGCTAGCTATCTAGCAAGCTATCTATTAGATTTCTGGCGTGCTAGCAAGTTAGCTATTAGCTGGCTACTTAGCTTTCTATGAGTGGGTTGAGTGATCCCTGGCGCGTGTGGCTGCCGCTGCTCACCCACAGAAAAACTAATCCTGTGACTGTAAAGTGTCCTTGAGAGTTTTGAAAGGCGCTTAGAAATGAAAATTTATTATTATAGCCAGTCAGCTAGATAGCCATATAGCTAATAGACAGCTAGATAGCAAATAACTAGCTAGCGAGATACCCAGCTAGACAGACAGATAGCTAAATAAGTAAATCATTAATCACCATATATAATCATATAATATATATCAGGGGTCTCAAAGTCATTTTTTG